>NW_028293454.1:0-13460 GCF_964106645.2 Podarcis pityusensis
GAATTTTAAGGTCTCAAATGTACCGGTAGTATAAATATTCATAAATGCACACATATCTAAATATATAAACCATATGTCTGAAATAGTACGGGAGAGCAATCCTGAAGCCATTTTGACTCTCCCAATGACCTCAAATATTCCTCTGCAGTAAGGGAAGCAAATGGGGAAAGCCTTCCCATTGTCTTTTTGCTTGCAAATTCTGTCTTAAGGGTGTATTTGTGTATGAATAGGGTGAGCCTGTGACCTGGATTCAGGAACTAAAGTATGAACCATCACCAAAGAATGGCCAGGCTGCCCAGATAATGCAACCAGTGACCATTATCAGGTATCCTGGCGGACAGGATTTCTGCTGTAAACCGCCTCCTTCTATAATGTATGTAGGATGATTTTGGGGTGGTCTTTGGCTAAGGGGGTTGGGCAATGTCCAAAGCCTTTAAAGGTTCCTGCACACTTTTGTTCAGGGTCTCTCCCTCCTTGCAAGGAGGGGAGGGAACTCTGCTGCAACAGAAAAAATAAGTGTCTGCCTTGATTTCCACTGGATCCTGCCTATATCTATCCTTCTCTGACTGATCATGGACTTAGGGACTCAGAGCCCCATGGGGAGTTGGGCAGCAAAAGCCAAATCCCAAATTTTTACATCACTTCCTCCCTCCCTATTTTGCTGACACACGTTGCTTTGCTGGACCTTGCTATCGACATAGCTGGTCATCGCCTTTGGGGACAGGTTGGAATTTTTGCAGTTGGCAAATTGGCTCTGGCCCTCTGCCATCCTCATAGCAATTGTCACAACTTTGGCAGCTTAGGCATTGGGTAGGCATAGTCTTGAATGGTTGTAGCCTCTGCCCACCCCTCTGAAAAAGGGGTATCCCATTAAACAGATCCTGGGGAGATCCTTCTGTCTGCTCCCCAGGTGTAGTCCACTGGGGGACCTACTCCTTGACGTAGGTCAGGGACTCCTTCACTTTTGGTTGACCCCAAATGTAAGTCCTGTCTGCTGGAAGGCTGGAAGTGGTGGGCTCTGCATAATGCCTATGCCAAACCTCTTACATCTGTAGTTGTGGCCTGATTTTACCCAAACGCTAGTAGGCATGTGTCAGGGAACTGCCATCGGCTCAGAGGCAAGAGGGGGAAAGGCAGATGGATTACAGAGAGCCCCCAAAGATCGTGGGAAGCAGCACTTCCTCAGCGGAGGAAGGGAGCCACGTCTTCTAGTGGGGAAGAGCTGCAGGGCTGGGAGGATGCAAGGCAGTGCCAGGGCACCTTGCCTGAGCAAAGCGGGGAGGAGGGAGGTCCCCCTTAACCCAAGCCTTCCTTGCACAGTAGGCTTCGTGCAGAGAGGGGAGGCGTAGGCTGGGGGTCAAGAAACTACTTTGCTGGGGAAGATTTAAGGACCGCCCACTATCAGATTCTGCAAGTGAGTGAGCAAAACATGGAATAGAGGCATTGTGCATTCTAAAGGTTTTAGCACCAATAATAAAGCTTTTGAAAAGACCAGTGAGGCATCTTGCCTGATCACTCTCAAGCAACCACCCAATAGCCATAACAGCATGCCTTTTTATTCCTGGAATTTGGGTGGTCCAAAGGGCAGGGAGGTGGGAATGCGTTGCCACACAAAGGAATGATGGCAAAGCACACTGTAGCAATATCAAACCTACCATCTTTCCATTGATTTCAGGATTCTTTCCCTTGTTTCTTACCTTGATAACCATCTCAAAGGTGAAGACGCCAGTGAAAACATAGTCAAAATATCTCAGGACCTGCAAAAGAAGAAGAAAAGCTGAAGGATATATTTCTGATGAAAACACTCACATACTTAAGTATCAGCTGTATTATATGCATGTTGTTATGTTCTTTTTCAGAATTCCAAACAGCAGCGCTCACAAATTTTCTTCAATCAATTTACCTGCATAAAAGACTGTTGCAGCAAAACCATAAAGAGCCTTGTGTCGTACCTCGGAGACAAACAAAATCATTATGGCATAAGCTTTCATGGACTACATACAGCTCACTTTACCAAACACATGAAAAGGACTCTAGTTCACAAAAACTTATGCCATAATGAACTTGTAAGTCTGGAAGGTGCCATAAGACAACATGTCAGTGTCCCCCAAACTGGTGTTTGGAACTAAAGCAATGAGCCCCAGCTACCACAGCTGTTCTAGCTGAGGCTGGCTGGAATCTGTCAAAACAGGGGCAGTCAACATGGTGCTCTCCAAATTTTGATCCCATCAACCCCAGCCAACAGAACATGTCAAGGATGATGGGTGATGTAGTCCAGAAACATCTGGAGGACATTCTGGTGGCAACTTCTGGTCTAAATTATTTTTGGGGAGAGGCTGATCTATGTTCTTCTACGAATGACGAACCAGTTTTATATACTAAAATGCACAATATGTAAAGACAGTGATCAGTGAAACCTTCACTACAGGTCCAGAATGAACACAGATTTCTATAGGAAACATCTCTGGGCCTGAAGTGAGCAATGCGCAGGCATATTGTGCGAAAGGAGGCATAATACGCTGCTATTGGATGACCTGATTTAGAAAGTGTTTCAGAATCTCTATACAAGTAGAGAAACACAGGTAGTCCTGGAAAAACCATGGCGAGAAAAAAAGACCACAGTGACACACAATCTGAACTTACGTTAAAATCCAAAAGCTACCATTGGCCAGAGACCTCTGTGGGCACACAGCAGGGTCACATGATCTCCTGGCACCTCAATGGTGAAAGCCATTTGCACTGGAAATTAGAGTGGAAATCAGCCCAGAGGTTCAACAAGAACTGTGCTGGCATGTGATCCCTTTGGGTCTCTTCCAAGAAAAATAGGTTGCTGCCTGCCTATTTCATGAGAAATTCTTGCTAGAATGGCCTGGCAAATTACGGGCAATGCATGGCTGCAATTGGTCAGAAGAGTACGTTCAACTCCCTTTGCTTTCATTGGGAGAGAGATAAGCGCCTCCTTGGTGTTGTCACCGAAGCCACTGACTTTAAAGGGTTTAAATCTTTCCAGATTGTGCTCCACCAAGGCATCAGGTTTGCAGGGCAAAGTGAATAGGTCACCAAGTGGGTAATAGGGACCAAACATAAAAATATTGGCCTCTAGGCCCATTGTCCCATTTATTATCCCATCTGGAGTCTATAAAAACTACTAACAACTGTTGGTCATTACTGCTCCTTAGTCATCAACAACAATTTCATTTTTTTCTGAAGTGAGTCACATCAGACTGAATGGTGCAGCATGAAGCAACTTATCCATTCTAAGTTCTTTCTTTCTTTTGCAATTATTCTGGATGTAGCTTTTTGCTGCCCCCAGAAGCAGAGATATATTTTTGAGAAACAGAAGGCAAGGCTGGTTTAAACAGATTCAGGCCCTCCTCCTTCTTTTGCCTCCACAGGAGATATGGGCAAACACTGTCATATTACATTTTAAAAAATCATCATTTTATTATAGGCAAAGCTCCTAAAATAAGATGTGTCTATAAAACATAATGCGAACGAAGAGCAGCCCTGATTCTTGCACCAAGGGAGGAAGAAAATAAATGCAGGCCTCAAGTACTGCCTGTCAGTTTAATTAATAATGATTAATAATAACTCCTTGGCCCTACCCTGGCATGAAAGGAAAGCACCCTGGGGCGCCCCTGGCTCCACCTTCCTAACAGCCCCCATCAGAGGAAGCAGGAAGATGCCAGGACAGACCAGCCTCTTTCTTCCATCAATATGCAGATAAATATGGGGAATGAGGATGGGGAAGCAGCCAGCATGGGCAAGAGCCAGGGATGGTGGGAGGACTTCTGGAGGACAACAGATTCTCTCCTCCTGCCGTTAAGTGAAGCTGGCCAACGTGATGGAGCTAAGCGTCATCGAAGGCTGGCTGCTACATGCCATCAAAGGGACAGCTGCAGAAGCTGGTTTGAAAGCTGGCAACCCTTGTCGGCTGCCAATGCTTTCAGGCCTGTGCCTTATGCCTCCTGTATGCCCTGCTTTTCCTTGTCCTGGGGTCTGCTGCCCGTGGCCTTCCTTAAACCCTTTGCTCCCCTTGCTGCCTCTCATCTGGTCTGCTTGCCTTTTCCCTGCCTCTCTGCCCTTAGCTTAAATGATGCCCGTTGCCACCTACGCCCTGGCTCTCCCTTCCGACACCCACCCACAGCAATCGCTGCAGAGCAATCACAAAAGTGCCACCTGGAGCAGCCAAAAGCATAGCCCCCACACACAACATGCATATTCTTCTAGGCCCACTTGTCATCAAGCGGAGACAAGCTATATACGGTTCTCCATGTGACTAGGAACAGATGACCCATGGAAGGCTCTGTTTCAGGACTCAGCACTGCTATGATTCCGACATGAAAGCTCCGCTGCTGCAAGTATCATTTCCCCCTCCAAGCTAATTTGCTACGCACAATGGCTAACTAATTACCCGCCTCTGGGACCAGAGAAAACGATTCATCAGATTGAGGAACCTGAGGCCAAGCATTCTCAGCCTCAGCGGGACAAAGGCTCCTTTTCAATGTTTAAAGTACAGTTAAGTCAGAAGATGCAAACTCCCGCAGGAGTGGAAGTTAAAATAAGATGCACAGCCAGCCTTCTCCCCATCTTTTACTCTCAGGGTTCCCAGGTACAGTTGACTTTCTTTCTTTGCCTCTCTTCCTGTCCCTGCTCTGCTGCTTAAGACAACTTAGTTTTAGTTAAGAATTTATTCATGACTTCTCCACTGTGAGGGTTAAACGTCAGAATGCAGTCCATCCTGTATACAGCCATCAAAAGGGAGCAACTACCAGGAGACAGAGAAAAGCAATGACAAACCTAGATAGCATCCTAAAAAGCAGAGACATCACCTTGCCGACAAAGGCCCGTAAAGTTAAAGCTATGGTTTTCCCCGTAGTGATGTATGGAAGTGAGAGCTGGACCATAAAGAAGGCTGATCGCTGAAGAATTGATGCTTTGGAATTATGGTGCTGGAGGAGACTCTTGAGAGTCCCATGGACTGCAAGAAGATCAAACCTATCCATTCTGAAGGAAATCAGCCCTGAGTGCTCACTGGAAGGACAGATCCTGAAGCTGAGGCTCCAGTACTTTGGCCACCTCATGAGAAGAGAAGACTCCTGGAAAAGACCCTGATGTTGGGAAAGATGGAGGGCACAAGGAGAAGGGGACGACAGAGGACGAGATGGTTGGACAGTGTTCTTGAAGCTACCAGCATGAGTTTGACCAAACTGCGGGAGTGCCTGGCGTGCTCTGGTCCATGGGGTCACGAAGAGTCAGACACGACTAAACAACAACAACCAGGAGACAAGCTACACCAGCCAAGGAAGCCTCCTTGTAACAACAGGTGTGTCCTTGTTCAATCCAGTCTTCCCCTTGTTTCACCTCTGCTTTTACCTCGTTCTGTCCTCCAAGGCACAGGAGCCAAGTATGACAAGGGTTCATGCCACTGCTGACTCTTTTTCTATTGGCCATTAGAAATGTGCTGCCCAGTGTTCTCTGGTCAGCTCACAAAAATATGTTTTTATCTCCACACTTAATCTCTTTTTTGGGTCAGAGGGAACGACTCAATTCTCCACTGGCTGTGGACCAACTCCACTCCGAAAGAGTCCAGGGTGGTATTTAATTGGTGTGTAAGATCAAGATCAGCCACCTGTCCCTATAAAGCAGGGGTCAGCAAACTTTTTCAGCAGGGGCCAGTCCACTGTGCCCCAGACCTTGTGGGGGGCCGGACTATATTTCTTGGGGGGGATGAACGAATTCCTATGCGCCACAAATAACCCAGAGATGCATTTTAAATAAAAGGACACATTCTAGTCATGTAAAAACACACTGATTCCTGGACCATCCACAGGCCAGATTTAGAAGGCGATTGGGCCGGATCCAGCCCCTGGGCCTTAGTTTGCCTACCCATGCTATAAAGGCTGCGTTGTAATGGAGTTCTATGGTTGCTGCCCACCTCCCACCACCATGCAGTGATATCTGCAATAACTCCATGGCTCAATTTACCTGGAATTTTTTATTGTGAGAATTTCCAACTTTCAGTTGCCACCACAGAGCAGAAGACTAGCCAAGACACGCTTCTGCCCCTTTGCAGGAAGGGAAGTAAAAGTGACTGGGCTTTGCCAACGGAATAGCAAAGAGCACTCTGGGAAACCTACTGTTTTGTTCCACCTGGCAAAAGTTCACTATTTGCCTTTTGCAATCAGAAGAATACTGTGGCAAATCTTTCCCTGTGACATTCAGTGTGTGTGTGTGTGTGTGTGTGTACTACATTGTCAGGGAGATGGTTAGGATAAAACCTCATGTGTGTATCTATATCGATCTATCAATCTATCATCTATCATCTATCAAGACAAATATATAAGGTAAATGTCACTGGTAGGCAAACTAAGGCCTGGGGGCTGGATCCAGCCCAATCGCCTTCTCAGTCCGGCCCACGGACAGTCCGGGTATCAGTGTGTTTTTACATGAGTAGAATGTGTCCTTTTATTTAAAATGCATCTCTGGGTTATTTGTGGGGCATAGGAATTCATTCATTCCCCCCCTTCAAAAATATAATCCTGCCCCCCACAAGGTCTGAGGGACAGTGGACCGGCCCCCTGCTGTAAAAGTTTGCTGACCCCTGGTATATGTGAACACTCAAACACGTAATCTCTAACTGCAGCCTGCAACAGTACAGCCCAGCAAAAGAACAATTTCTGTGTGTCTCGTAAGCATGTGGCCCAGTTCTATACTGGACTGTAAAGAGGGCCTATAGCTGGGAGAACTGGAGCTCATTTACATTAGGATCTCACAATGGGGCAAGCATTGTCAGAAAAGCAACAACAGGGTAATCACTTTATTCCTCTCTGAGTTGGTCAGGACGGGGTCCTCCGCTGCCAAGGCAATGCTGCTGGCTGCAATCACCAGAAGGATGCACATCTCAAAATAGCGCAGGTTGACAATGTAATGGCAGACTCTTCGGATTCTGTCAGGGAAAGAACACAGAGTGGTCAGTGCGATATATGGTCACTGATCTCTCACACACAGTTCTGATCCTTTAAGGCCCTTCCAATGTATACCAGTGTACTTGGCATTCATAGGGCATTTCAGAGCGTTTATAGAGTATTTCACATGTGTTTTCTCATCGGTGCCAATTCCTGCTGAGGCAAACAGAATTAGCACCACTGCAAGAGGAAAATGATTAAAGCCCCCTCCTCCCAGGGTTCAAATCTATACCTGCAACTGACTAAAAAAAACACCCCAAAATTATTTTAAAAAGAAAAATGCATTAATTTAATTGTTAATTGTGTTAATACAGTGTCCATGGACAACCTGAAAGTAGGAGCAGTTTTAGCAATAAATATAATTGCTCCAGTTGATGAAGGAAAACTTCAACCTGGGCCTGGTCTCTAATGCAATCATTCCCACAGAAGCTGGTCAGAGGTAAAGGGACCCCTGACCATCAGGTCCAGTCGTGACCGACTCTGGGGTTGTGGCGCTCATCTCGCTTTATTGGCCGAGGGAGCCGGCATACAGCTTCCGGGTCATGTGGCCAGCATGACTAAGCCGCTTCTGGCAAACCAGAGCAGCACACAGAAATGCCATTTACCTTCCCGCCGGAGCGGTACCTATTTATCTACTTGCACTTTGACGTGCTTTCGAACTGCTAGGTTGGTAGGAGCAGGGACCAAGCAACGGGAGCTCACCCCATCGCAGGGATTCGAGCCGCCAACCTTCTGATCGGCAAGCCCTAGGCTCTGTGGTTTAACCCACAGCGCCACCCGTGTCCCTTATATCTTTTCTTAGAAGCCTGCAAACAGCACAACCAGGAATCTGGGTAAGCTGGAGCACTTGGCTTCATGTTGAATTTTATAGGGTGGAACTAGCATCACCACCTATCAATTAGGTGGCTCCTGCAGCGTTTTGTTTTGCAAGACTCACCCCTCCCGCAACAGCACAAATCGGGTTGCCCAGTACAGCCATGGTATCTTCCATTTTGGCTGCCCTAATATGTTTGCAAAAACAAAGCGCTTTGCGAGTGTTGTTAAAGTCTATCCCTGGGTTGCATGTGTGCTGGACCAGCCACCTTCAGCCCTGACACTCCTGCAATAAACAGAAAGACCTGAAGGAGGAGTGTAAGCATCTTTGGCTTAATACACTCACAGTCCCTCTAGCAACAGCGATCTCTGGTCATCCTGGGTTCCTTGTTGTGATGAGGACTGCAAGCGCGTTCAGCCAAACAAATTTACAACCCCACTTCAGACCCTTCCACTCAACATGGGGAAGCTTTCGTTTCCCATGGGTCTCATGGTAGGGATGATTGCAATGTTTATGTTATCTTTATAACACTCAACCTTTCCCCAGGGGAATGCATGGCGATGTCACAGTTTATCAACACGATAACCTTGTAAGGCAGGCTAAGCAGAGAGAAGGCAATGCAATCAAAGCAACTTTGGCAGCTGAGACTCGCAGCTTCTATTCCACCGATTTCAGTAGGGTTGAGTCCAATTAAAATGCAAACATTTAATTTCATTTAGTTCAGAGGTTAGGCTGAAAAGTGACTTTGCTTTCACACAAATCATTGCTCTTCTACTGTAAGCTGCAGGTGGATTTGAAACCATTTTGCCCACTATCAGGAACACTGCGCTTTTGCTCTGTATTAGGTTCTGTCCACACCAGAAAGCATAATGCTCAGGCCATCTGAAGCTCAGCACACATTCACTATACACTTTGGTCTGAGTGCCATTTCATGACCGCATTTATTTTATTTAAACCAGTCTTTTAGTACTAAAACATCTTTGCTGTTGTTGTTTTTTTAACGAAAGATAGGTATAGTGCTATAACACCATAATGTTATAATGTTAAGTTTTGTAGTATGGTGTGACAGTGGTATAACACTATAATATCACAATGTTTTTTTAAAAAACAATTTAAAAGACCAGTTGTCCGATCAGCGGAGGTGTTCTACATTATTCACAGAAGGGAATAGAGAAGCTGCTATGGATATAGCCTCATATAACCAAAATTCTCAACTCTAATTAAGGCATAAAAGGGTTAAGACCACAGAGTAAGCTGTCCTGTCAGGCTTCGCTAGTTCACACCCTGACACCTTGGGAAGAAGGGTGATTCTTTTTCCTTTCACTATATGAACCCAACCAATAAGGGGTCCACTGAGGCCAGTACTGTCTACTTTGACTGGCAACAATTCCCCATGGTCTCTCTTGGACCTTTCATATCACCTACAACCTGATCCTTTGAACCGGAGATGTCAGCCATGGGACCTTAGACTTCCTGCATTCTGCATGTGCTCTATCTACCTTTCAAAATAGCATCCATTCTGGAACTTGGCCGCGACACTGGAATATGACAGAAATGATGCTGGATTTTTTTTGGGGGGGGGGGAGGACAATGACATTTTGCACACCAAGGTGATTCAAACTTAGATCTCCCACCTAGATAACAAACCAGCTCACTGTTCCCATTTCACTCACCAAAGTCTCCTAGGCCACTTGGCCGATGGGTCTTGAACTTTCTGTGGGGAAACCTACCCAAATCAACTTGTTTTCTGTGGAACCCTGGCATGTTGTAAAGGGTTCCCGGGAGTGTTTTAAAGCAAGCTTGAAAACCAACATATTATGCATTTCAAGCAGAAAAGCTAAGGCAGTGTATCTCACGGGTTTGTGGTGCTGAAGATAAACATCGAGCTGTGAGGCACCATGGGTTTGCCCATGGGTTTCTTCTTTTTCTGCTTCTTCTTCTTCTTCTCTGCCTCTGCTTCCTCCTCTTCCTTTGTCTCTGCCTCCTTCAAAGGGCTGGCTTCTCCATCTGTCTTGTTGCTAACTAGAAAGTGAACAAGGCCCGTTACTGCTATAGCTGGGAGGGGAATGCGTTTGACACAAAGCCTGAAGGGAGTTCATAGGCTGGACGCGTTACTTACCTTATAGTCCCAGAGTTTGGGAAAACAAGAGAGCAGAGGAAAAACAAGAATCGGGGGCAGAGGGATGTGGGGAAAAATATACTTAAAGATACTTAAAAAGATGCAATCTTACAAAAAAAATGACTGCTTGAATAAACTCACAGCAAATAATGGATGCCAAGTCCTGTTAGCAGGACTGTATCTGTTGTGGGCTAAAAATATTTTTATGTGTTGGGAGGGGGGAGGCAGGATGCTGAGACCCTTCTAATTCCTGGATGCAGCATGAATTCAATTCCTGGAACAGCCCGGCTAGCTTCCTGGTGAGGCAATGGCCCTCTACGTATGATACGATACGATAATCTTTATTGTCATTGTCCCATACAGAACAACGAAACTGAAAAAATCTACATCAGACATTTTAAAACCAACAAGCCTGCTATCCCAGCTATCCCAGCCTGGTTAATGCCCTAAAAACTCTGATATCCCATAATTAAATACAATATACTCCCACAGAGACTACCTTACACTGCGTTTAAAACCAAAATCACATTTGGATAAAAACTGTTTCTCAGGCGGCTAGTCCTAGTCTTTATAACCCTGTACCTTCTTCCAGAAGGCAGAAGATGAAAGAGATAGTTTCCGGGGTGCTCACTATCCTGCACTATCTCTGCAGCTTTCTTATGACACCTGGAAGCATAGATTTGATCCAAGGTGGGAAGAGTGCACCTAATTATTCTCTTCGCAGTATGGGCCATTAAAGTAGCAAAGGAAGTGGATCTATATCAGATGACAAATGAGGGGGGCTCTCCCTCAACACACTGGTAGGTAGAAAGACAAAAGCAAGAGTGGAGGGTTGAGTTGTATGTAAGCTGGAAGCTGGCAGGCTGCAGGTTGGTTGGATGGAAGAGAGAGAGAGAGAGCCATGCCTGATTTCTGTTGGAATCCAAGGCTGTGGCTATGGGGTAAGCAAGACCCTCTTGGAGTTTTAATGCTGTGAAGCCCTCCATCATAGGCTCAGGTTCTGCATATGTGCAAATAAACCATATATCATAAAGACACCACCGTCTCTGCTGCCCCCCATTCTCAAACCCGAACCCTGTGTAAGCTCCTGGAACCCCCCCTCCCCGGAATCTTACGCCCCTCAGAGATTGGGGTGGCACACAACAATATTAATAGCAACAACATTCTGCGCACCAGCAATCCAAATTACAGGCCAAAGAACATAGAATTCTGCAGCCTGTAATTTGCATAATTTATTCTGCAATTGCTCCTGTTTTGCATGAGATATTCTGGTCTAGCTAGTCATGGAAAGAACAAAGAGCTCTGCAAAGCTGGGAAGCCGTGCTCCCAAACACTTGACATTTTATTCAGCAATTATTCTAGTTTCCGAGATTTCAAGAGATATTGCCCACACACTGTGGGTGAATGCATAATCGCTTGATTATGCCTATGGCTGCCTATGTTGCCATTTCTCTTGCTTCTCCAGATCAGGTGCAGAAATATGGGCCAACGTTCTGATTCGCTTGGTAGAACCAGCCTAGTGCGCAACATGGAAAATTAACAATGGGAATATCACCATCTCTCCTCTTCCATAAGGGCTAGAAACCTTTTTAAAGCTGAACTGTGTATGCGCCCATTGGCCCATACTGCACTTTTCTTGCGCTGCCTGAAGATTCACAGTCTAATTACAGCTCTGTCTGTCTAACACTTCCTTCCCCAGCTGTTGCAATGCAAACGCAGCACAGGAGAACTGGCAGGTAGAGGAAGACATTTCTCCAGAAAAGGTGTGAGCAAGGGATTGCTGCTTTACATTCACACCTCCTGGTTCTGCAGTTAGTAAGAAGGTGATTAGGAGGAGATGAAATGGGAAAATAGAGAGAACGTGAGAGGCAGTCAAGCACAGGGAAAGAGAAACGAAAGTGACTTGAGCAAGGCACTTTTCAGCGATGCTGATTAATTACTCTCCATATTTAAAATCTTTCACCTGGAAGGTGAAGAAGAACATTCTTCCAGGTGTTTGTGAATGGCAGGAGAAGGCAGCTGGGCCAAATGCTAAAGAAACACCCTCCTTGTTTCTGACAGCTGCCAGATCCAAGATACCTACTTTGAGAAGCTGACTGAGCAGCTCCCAAATTATTCGGACGGAGCCTTTTACTGCTAAGGGGAAGGACTAGATAATTTCCTGGAGGAGAGGGCACTTGTGGTCATGTTCTGCTCTGTGAGAACAGCATCCTGGGTCAGTGGTCTGATCCAGCAGGATCTTCTTATGTTCTTAGGAAGAACAATGAATTTCAGAGCCACACAGAGCTCTTCTTCTGCTTATAACTGTGACAAAGTTGGGCAAACCAAGAGAGTTTAAAACAGCGCAGAAACCACAACAATAGAAGCGAGCAGATTCATGTTGCATCGCTCAGCCCTAGCCTTCCGAAGCTTAAGGGCACCTGCAAGAATTGGTGTGGATGCCTTTCCTTGCTACCCACGAAAGCTGCCGGTCCTTTGCATGAAGGCCGACTGTCGCCCATCCCTGTGAGAGCTATATTTAGAGCAGAAGATGCTTATATAAAGCTTTACCAAAGGCAGAGAAACAGGAAGATAGTAAGCGAAGGAATGGGAAAGGGGGAAGGATGCAACAAAGCAGGCGAGAAGAAGATAGGAATCAGGAGCAGGTGAGGTAAGGAACTGAAGAGTGGCTAGTGAGGACAACAACATGAGGAATTAGGGCAGAGCTCAATGGCAGAAAAGGTGCTAGGCTCAGCCCTCAGCACTTCCAGCTCCAAAAAGTAGTGGGGCAGGAGAAACGAAGGCTACACTTCTTGTAGAGCCGATACCTGTTGAACAGGCAGCACATGGACCAAAGTTCTAGGTCAGTAGCTCCATATAGAAGCAATGCTAAACTATGGGTTTAGGGTTACAAGAATGAACCACAGTCTCTGACTCACACACCCTCTCTCCTCTGGTGTGGACACAAGGTGGAGCTCGGAAGCTTTCGCTTCCATTTTAGATCAAGCCACAGCTTGCCATTTTTGTCAAAAACGGTGGTGAATTTAAACTATGGTTTGCTGAAACCAGCCAACGTCGGACCGCAGCTGACTTGCTTCATCTCAGCTTCATAGTTAAGATGAAGCATAATTTAGGATCCAGGTGAGACGCCAAAATGTGGCTAGTTAGAATGAAAGCAGGAGCTTCTGGTCTTCTCCTTGAGGTTACGCTGAGGGAGCAGAGGGGATGGAGGAGCCTGTGTCCCTGAGGCTCACTGTGGCTCACTGTTGTAACACTAAACTATGGTTCAGCGCTATGTCAAAATGCAGCCAGTGTAAGGCAACATCATAGAATAAAAAGGAAAGGCAACACACCTCAAGCAGAACTGGACGACAGCACTGAACTAGGTAACAAACTAGAAATAATAAAACTACGATGCTGAGTCAAGTCTGTGAGGTGACTTAACAACATGCTTTGCCCACTTGGCCTATGGCAGCAAATGGTGTAGATCATGGAGGGTGGGGAAATCCACCATTCATTTTGATGTCATATCCTATGTTTCTATAGCTGCATGCTATGAGGGAAAGGAGAGGGAACTTGA
>NW_028293453.1:0-12846 GCF_964106645.2 Podarcis pityusensis
GTGTGACCTCCTTTTTAAATTCTGGCCTCTACTCCTATGAGTTATGTGCAAGATGGCAGACTACTCATTCATCTAGCAGTACTGCAAACACCAGTCATAGCATAGCCTCATTAAAGCCTCAAGTAACTGAAGTTATGCCTTGCTTCCTGCATGTATTACCTGTTCAAGTATGCTTTTCTTTAATTACAATAGTTGGTAAACAGATTGGCATATGAGCAGATGTAATTGTACATAAATATTGTTCCTGTGTAACAGTAAACAGCCTTTTCTAAACAAATATTAGACAATTCTATCTCACTAATCTTGCAACAATTTCAACCACAAGGTGGCATGCTTCTCCATAAAGCATTTGCTTGGCAATCCTGTTCTCATGTAACAAAAAGGGATGCAGCTTTTTCCAATATCCCTACCACCACCACCTTGGTAAAGAGTCAGAGGACGACTGCAGTGTTGTTTTTATACCAGAGGCAACAGACGTGATTGAGCAAGAGAAGAAATGGTTTGGTACCTTGTTGCTCTTTGACCTTTTCCCTAATTCACTTGTCACATTTAAAAATGCTAGGATAGATTATTGTTTTCCTACTTCTACCTTCTTAGAATGTAATGCTCTCTATTACAGTTGTACTGCAGCAGCTTTCTCCTTGTACTATAACCAGAACACTGCATCACTTCCCAGCCTGGCCCGATTCCAAGCCCTTGCAGAGTGTACAACCGTAGCCACTAATTTTCCCTGGTGTTCTTTGCTATTATAGTGTCACTTCAGAGGAATCATTTTTGGGATGAGAATAGAGAAGAAAACCCAGCACAGTTTCTGCTAGGGCTTACTACATAAAATAGTCACTTAAATGACTTAAATAGTTCAAGACAATCCTGTTTGCAAAGTTTAGTTTAATCACTTCTTCAGTATTAGGATTGAAGGCAGTCTCTTCCCTGGACAGATAATCAAGTATTCCTTACTACCAATACAAGTAGTAGTTACTGATCATGTTTACAATAAGCCCGTTAAGAGTGGGATGCCAGCTAGATTGCTGATGGAAATGTAGCTGCTCCGCAGAGAAAATGTGAACTTTTCACAGAAATAACGAACGGGAACTTTTCTGCAGGTGGGACTCGTAGAGGATGACAAAAGGCAGAATGGGGGGGGGGGACCTCTAAAAAGCTGTGGCAAGGCCTCAGAATGGTGCTCTAAAACATGGTTATATGTTTAGTACTTTTTGTCATCAGTCAAAGTTTTGTATTGTCTTACTACAATGACAACCACTACAGCAGTTTACTTAGTGAATACCTAATAATAATAATAATAATAAATTTTATTTATATCCCGCCCTCCCCAGCCGAAGCCGGGCTCAGGGCGGCTAACAACAATAAAACAGTATAAAAGTACAGCATAAACAACACTCTAAAATCATTCATTATAAAATTAAAGTAAACTGCTTTAATAGTTGTAATGGAAACAAAATACAGTGGTGCCTCGCAAGACGAAATTAATCCGTTCCGCGAGTCTCTTCGTCTTGCGTTTTTTTCGTCTTGCGAAGCACGGCTATTAGCGGCTTAGCGGCTATTAACGGCTTAGCGGCTATTAGCGGCTTAGCGGCTTTAAGAAAAAGGAAACGAACTCGCAAGACGTTTCGTCTTGCGAAGCAAGCCCATAGGGAAATTCGTCTTGCAGAACGACTCAAAAAACGGAAAACCCTTTCGTCTAGTGAGTTTTTCGTCTTGCGAGGCATTCGTCTTGCGGGGCACCACTGTAAGATATATATTTTTTGTCCCAAAGAATGATCAGTGTCTAAATGTTATTTAATACTGGAATATTTTGTTTTTCATGCTTTGGAGCTGTCATTTCTCTAGATTTTACAGACTAAATAAATCACTCAACTTGTAATGTTTTAGAACAAAAGTACCTAACAAATCAAAATAGCATAAAAAGCATTTTGAGAAATCACAGCAGTCTGTATCAGTGGAATTAATCATGCTGATGGGGTATAAACACAGGTAGAAAATGTGAACCTAGCACAGGAAGATAAAGCTGACTTTCCAGAATGTCTGCAAGTCAGGCCTCAATACAAAATGCAGTTTAATTTCCTCTAGCCTTTGAATCAGACTACTAGATTGTACAGAGGTTCCTGGAGCTAGAGAGGCTTCAATCATTAACTGATTCTCTTCTCTAGGAAAGGGAAGAGCCCTGGTTCTACCAAAAAAAATCTTGGATTTTTAAACTTGTAATAGGTCAGTATTAAACTTAGTACAAGGAATACAAAAGATTTAAGTTTATCAGGAAACCACCTGACCCAAACAACTGAACTATTCCTGTCTTGGGCCTTTTTTCTGCAGGGAAGTAACCTAAAAATGAGATACAGTTCCTTCCAAATTTTAGCCTGTATTCTTTTGGCATACTGTTTACTATTAGAAAGAAGGAAGTGGAAAGATAACCCCACTCCTTTTCAAGCTAATAATTTGGTGGAGATGGAATGCCATTCATTTGCTCCTTTTAATTTAATAAAGTGAAATTAGTTACAGTACTATTGCAAACACCCTTTGCATTTGTTGTTTTGATTCTCTGTTCAGAAAAACAGCACATAAAATGCAGGTTGAAGACAAAACTTTTATTGAGTTTGTAAGACCACTTTACATCAAGTATTTTATGGTAAAAAAATCAGACTTTACTAAAAAATGTTAATTTTGGGTATCACTGTACAGTTTACACAAAATGAATGCCATATATGAATATGAAGTTCATTTCCCATGTCTTGGGGACACAAATGGAATCACTTCATTAACATGGCTCAGTTGACTAAAGTGCATAATAGCTGTTTAATGGAACTATCATATGGAGTTCAAAAAAATTACCAGTGTGATGGGTACAAGAGAAATTGCCTTTGTGTAAGGTGTATTAAGTCAGGGAATGCAGGTATTTACACTAGGAGTGACCAACATTGCATTTGAGTAAGCAAGCAATACATAAAGTTTATTGAACGTTGAACATGATAGTTCCTTTGTAGTTAGTGACCTTAGTTTCTTTATCCCTTGTGTTCTTTCTCCCTTATGCCAATTTGTTCTCTCCAAATCACTCATCTTTTAGGACCAACACTTTTTAGAACTAGCATTTTTTCAACATATTTGCACACTATTTTAGTGACTTACTTAAACACACTAAGGGCAAACTCAATTTTATCTAGATCACTGTATGTTTCAAAGTAAGTTTTGTTGTGTATTCTCTTTGCATTATTTTCAAAGCAGCTTAAAAAATTAAATATTTACTTGAACTCAATTAGAACAATTCAGGCTAAATAAAATGTTTTATGAAGCAGTGACAAGTTACTTCCAGGTACCATAATACAGAAGAAATGGTTCTCATTTTAACAATTCACACATATGATTTAAATAATAAGAATGAGTTGCGACATATCTCCAAGATACAAAATTCCTTCATTTAGCTAAGAACTTAAATCTTTCATTGTTTCTTGAGAAAGATAACAAACACTGACCAACTCTAGGGAATTCATATGAACATCAGTGTTCTGCACAGGTCAAGTAACTCTCATTAGCTTACTCAGTTGTTTTGAAGATACTGATTAATTCTAGTGACTAACTTTTTTTGACATCTGAAGTCCACTACTAACTAACTAACTGTCAATATGTTTCTGAATTGTTGGCAGCCTTCACTCCAAATCCCTAAAAAAACTTTACAAAAATAAAATGGGCTGTTTATGTTGTCAGAAAATGCTTTGTCAAAACTGTTGCATAGGCACATTACATGTTTCATTTGTTCAAATTTATATGTACCAGGAACTATTTATCTGCACAAGTTCCACTGAAATCAATGAGTTCTGTCTTAACAACAGCTGAATGAAATGGACTAAAATGAGATGACTTAAAACAAGCTATGTAGACATTCTGTATGACCAGCACTGCACTGTACTATACCACATGTGTGGCAGTTGCAAACACCAATGTGTGTATCAGGTAGAACAGGGCAAATACCTTTTAAATGGAGCAAGTACAGAGGTAAGTTATTTGCTCATATCCATGCCTCATTTACACTGGGCCTGAGTTAGCAATTCTAATTAAAATACAAGACTGGTTTCAGATGGGGTGAAGAAAATTATATAAAGTGCTTTTCGTGACAGCTTAAGCATATAGCAGTTATGTTAGCTGTTTAATGGTTGTTCTTAAAGCTTTATAAGAAATCGTTCCGACCTCCTTTTTCCTCAGGAACAAGGCACTCTTTTAAGTGTTAAACGGTTTGATTTAATATTGTATGAGCTAAACAACATACTACTGTATGCTCTAAACTTTTCATTACTGGTTATTATTCAATGAAGTCACCTATGATGTAGTACTTTTGTTTTTCAGTACACACCAAATGTCAGCAAGAATTATCTTTGAATACTATAAAGTTGTACTAAGGGTTCAAATCTTGTCAGCAGTGAGGACTATGTAATACCATACAGATTTAATTTTGTCAAAGCTAGTCACTCATTTTAAGTAATAAACTAGTTCTCACATGTGACTTAGCCTTAAAGTTGCACACATTTGTAGCAGTATTTAATCCTATTTCTTTCAAAGCACAGCTGACTGGCTCACTTCCTTGAAGCAGAAGCAGCTGTTCCTATTTTGTAGCAATTCTAGTTAGACAGGAACAATTAAGTCAATACTCGAGAGGCAAGATTCTCACTCCCAGAAAAGGACTGAAATAGATGTGTTTGACTTTTTAAGGGATTAAAAAGCAACAGCAGCCAGGTTGCAATTAGAGAACATCACTGAATGCATTTCTACATACCGACAATTGATTTCACCATATTAAAGTCAAATCCGATACCATTTGTCCTATCTTCAAAAAAGGTGCTTTGATTGACACACAGAACAATGTAACAAATCTACCAACACATTCACAATGGCTGGCAAAGTACTCAAAGAAGAAAAATTCGCCCTTATACCACAGGTAGATAACAGAAGAGGGCACTTTCAGTATGAGCAACCCAATCCGACAACTCGGGTCAATGGAAACTTGCGTTT
This sequence comes from Podarcis pityusensis, assembly GCF_964106645.2. NCBI lineage: Eukaryota > Metazoa > Chordata > Lepidosauria > Squamata > Lacertidae > Podarcis > Podarcis pityusensis. The sequence continues at coordinate 5,017 of NW_028293453.1, forward strand.
TGGAAGCACCCATCTTCAATAGTATTGGGAAATAAGCAAGTTCTGGAGTTCCTAGAATTCTGCCACTGTAGTCCAGTTCCTCTAGCGTTTAATCACCACTTGCTCATATGCTCCAGATCCAACCCTGAAAAATTAAAGGCAGTAGAAAATACTGGAACAGAATTTTACACTCTTGAACAGGAGGAAACTTGATATTTATTACAAGAGCTAATTGCTGCTTTCAAAACACAGCAGCCTACGTGTCTCTGCAATGTGTGATGTTCTTGGCCAAGTGAGTGGTAGCTAATGAAAGGGAAGAGAAAAGTCAAGGCTCAATGTTACCACATCACACATTTTAGTTTTTTTAGATATTATATGAGAGAAAGCTTGATTTGTTTTTGACCGAGAAGACTTGAGTATCTCTTGTAACATCTAGTTCTATGCCCAGTATGTTACCTAATTTGAAACAAATACCCACAAAATAGAATCAATGGTTTAATTACACATGCTTGAACACTGGGAAGTTGGATTCTTCAGTTAGTTTTACTTAAACTCCACTGAACTCTGTGGAACACATTAGGTCACGACTAAACTTCAACACTGATTTCAAGGGACTGAAATTCAAGCAACATTCTGGATCCAATCCAATTTTTCCATGATTCCCAACCAAAAACTATGCTGTGGTCTGCGCCAAGGCTTTGATGCACATGTAAGCTATTGATAATCACAGACACCATATGTAACACTGAAATCAGATTACAACCACTAAATATTAAAGATATATTAATAAACTATCATCAACAATTCAATCCAGTGTTGGAAAAAAATATAATTTCCTCTTTAGAACACTGTTTAAACAGCAGCAGACCCTTTTTTCTAGCAAAAGGCGCACTGAAGACACTGCGAGTCATAGACACTCAGTACCTTTAAAATAAATCCTTGCATTCAAGTAACTGAAGAAGTCTGCCGAAAGCCTTGATGACAGTGGCAAGCAGGACAAATAATTCTGTTGTCATGGAATGTTATCATTGCTTTTCACATCAAATGAGGAATTCATCTCAATCATCAGCCTCACTCCTAATTTTCCTGTTCCCTCCCTTTCCCCCTTTTATATCTTGTGCATTAGACTGTAAGCTTGTGGACACGGACTGTGTTGCTTTTCAGATCTCAGCACGGTGTTTAAAATGTTTTATAAATATATTAACATTAATGATCAAGTTGCATTTCAAAATTCTACTGGTGGTCAGTGAGTATTACAAGCCTGTGGTAGTCAGGTGTCATGAAAGAGCAGTTCAATTTTCAAATTACATACAAACAAAACCAAAAGGATATGTCCAGATGATTTCTGGAGCATGTTTCCAAATTTTAGAATTGCTCAGATGTGGTCTTTGTTACTTATTGTGTAGTATGTAGGGAAGATAAGTAGAATTGGTATACATACCTATTGGGTAAGTGATGACTTCCAAAAGCAGTGCTCCCTCCAGGGCCTACAAAAAGTCTTAGCCCTTCCTCTGAAAAAGTCAAATTTCATAACATGCAATGTTATCACACTTGACTTGGATCTAAGAATAAGCTTGTAGAGCTCCATTTGTGGAATGGACCTTTCCTGCCCCTTTCCTTTGCGGTGCAACTTTCTGCACCCATGAAAACCCCAGTCCCAGGATTCAGAAACCCTTGGGAATGATGTGGGAGACTGCAAGTAGAAAAAGGAGTCAGCAGAAGTTGCAGATCCTTCCTCCCTTCTGTGAGCAGAGTTGCCTTCTCTGCTCATGGTAGGATCACTTTGGACCTAACTCATTTGGAATACAGGCCCACTGAGGAATGAGGAAATTTGGAGCCAATAATTTAATCAGGTTTCCCCCCATCCCACCCCCTGTGCTTTACAAACCTTCTGCACTTGAGTCCAAACTGAAGTCTTGACTCTGCAATATTTTTTCAACAATATCGTCTGCATCCACTCTGGTGGCATCAACCCTTTTTAGCTGTGATTCCACAGAATCCTGTTTCACTGGGTGCCTATGAAATATTTATTGTATATAACATTTAGATCACTGTGCAATTCTAAAATATTTCTGCAGAAGTACCTGAGCAAACTGGAAAAAGTATTTTGCAAGTCTTGTACCTGATGAATTTTTCTGAGGTTGTGTCTTTCACGGGCACTTCCAAATTATCTTCAGTGCTTTTGGTTTCAGCTTCTTCGCATGGCTCCAGAATACTACCTATACCAGTTGATGTGCTTCCCACAGAAGTATTTCTCTTATGACAGAGATCAGAGAAACTGGATGATCTGGAGTGGCAGGTGCTATACCCTAGAAGAGAATGATTCAGAACTACTATTTTGATGCCAAGGCTTATACTTCGCTGAATTGCAGGATTTTGGTTTCCACTTCTACCTTGAATATGACACTCGTGTCAAATATTTGGAAATCATTTGGTTAGTGAGAGAATCAGAAAATAATTTTACTTCAAATACAGTACATCAAAGAGGCAGACACAGTATCAAATAACTTAAAAATAATAATTAAACAATGAGATGCACATGACCATCTATGAACATGACATTTTACAAAGAATAAGGAGTTAGGTCTGTGTTCCCAAGGCAATTCTAATCTAGAAATAGGCACAACGAAGAAAGGAGAAAAATGGAGGCAGGGGAAGACTGTATGGTTATCACAGTTAAGTACACAAGTGTTCAGATTGGGCCAGATTACTGGGTTAAATATATAAATGAGACAATTGAATCTAAGTTTAGGACAGGGGGAGAAAGGGACTTAATAGAATGAGAGGCAATCAGATTGCAGCTTTTACCTATTCTAAGGCAAAGGGGACAGAAGAAAATTCTTCCTCAGAGCTCTGCTGTGAATCTGGAAGTCATTCCTTGCACCAAGACACTGGCATTGCAATCTAGGTTCATTACCACTTAGGACAGCTAGTTAACAAGCTGAGGCTTGTTTTCTACAGATATCCAGGGGAAAGACTATTGGGGGACTGAGGATAGGCCAAAAGCCCTTGGGGGTCCCCATGGAACATATATTGGTTAAGATTATGAAGGGAAAACTTGCTCCTTTCTTGTCCTGTATGGCTAACTCTCTGCTTAATATACTTCTTCCAGGGAAGGGGCTCAAAGAAATAATTAAAACGGCAATTTGGTTATTTATTTATTTATGTATTATTTATTATTATTATTGTTGTTGTTGTTGTATACCGCCCTATATCCACAGGTCTCAGGGTGGTTCATAGCGTAACATTTTTAAAACAGTCTCTTTGACTACTCTGACTAATCTCTTCCCCAATTCACTCTGACTGACTTTTCTGTGCATCATGTGTAGCTCCTCAAAAGTCACAATGCCCCGGGGACATCTTTGGGGCTTCCTGATGACTCAACAGTGGTGGCTAACCTTCAACAAGCATAATAATTTGCTTTAAGTGCTTGCATTTCACTAAAGAAACGCAAGTTTGTCTTCCTTCACTTCGGCTTTGCCACTCTAGTTACAAATTAGTCACTGACATTTCCTTTTAATTGGCATTGCTCCTGGTATTTTAAACAGCAGCCTGACATATTTGAATTCCCCTTTAAGGAAAGGGCCGTAGCTCAGTGTTAGAGCTTCTGGTTTGCATGCAGGAGGTCCCAAGATCAACCCCTGTGATCTGGGAATGTACCTTGTCTGAAACCCTGGTGGATAGCTGTTAGTCAGTCAGTAGAGACAATACTGAGCTAGGTGGACGAATGGTTTGACTCGGTCAGTATAAAACAGCTTCCCATGTCCCTTGGAAATAAAGCTTTTCCTATAACGGAAGTTCAGTAGAAAGTGTTAGCCGTTTAATTTGACAACGCAGTTAAAACACAGGAGTAGCATTTTTTAAAGTAATGCCTACCCCTTTGACCATTTTTGTAATTCATGTCAAGGGTATGCTTTTAAAATGGCTTCCACATAAAAGCCTTTGCTGTTAAAATTGTTTTCCTATTTTTACTTATATTGTCTGTAAATCCATCACAGCTTATAAAAAAGCAGGAAATTAATCTCACAGGGTTGTGGGTTTTTTTTGCTAAATCTACTTAAGTAATTAATAGTGCACATCAAGAAACCTCCTACCTGAAACTTTTGACTGTTGACTTGCATAGCTGGAGGTTCTAGAATGCCCACATGCTCCAAGTTCATCTGGGAGAGACATGCTCTTGGTTGCGAGATCTGCAAAAAATGAAGATCAAGCAACACTGCTGCCAAATTACTTCCTCAGATTAATCGTCCACATTGAGTAGTGATAGACTTGCTTAAAGCATACACTTTCTTCAGCGGGTAATTCTCATTATATCAAGGAAGTAACATGCAGATGAAATTATTGCACCAGGTTTTCAAATCATTTGTGTAGTTTTGACTACTTTGTTTTCCTGATATAATTTTTTTAAATGGTCAAGAGCTGAAATGGAGAAAGATTAGAGAGTTTTTATGTAGGAGACATGGGCTATATAGTGATAGAGGGGTAATTTCTGCTAGTTCCTTGATTGGGTGAAGAGAGATTAGCCACATCCCTTTTTATCAGCACAACACAAATGGCTAGGAAGGGGCTATATTTTGCACCCATAACATTATCTAATGCAGCAGTGGGAAGCCTCCATTCCTGGTCTTAATGAGGCTTGCCAGATCTCTGAATTTGAATCCCATCAAGGTCATTTTGGGCAAAGCATTCTAACTTGGCAGTCACCCTAAAGTCATATGAAGTCAGGTGGGAAATCTGTTCTCTCCAACCTTAGCACTAAGCACCACAGAACTAAGATCAGGGAAGAACCTCTTCTTACCGCTAAGATTTGAACTTCGCATCAGATGCTGCCATATTTCAGAATGGCCAGAGAGTAAGACACCCTGATCTAATGGATTTTCAGCCATGTGTGGGTCATTTATATGTCCCTGTATTTTTTTTTAAAAAGCCAACACCAAACTTGAGATTGGTAATTTCTAATAATGAAGAACTGATCTACATACGCAGAAAAAGCATATAATACTGTTTCTCCTGAGATTGTACAATTCTACTTCTTCCTTCCTATATACAGAAAAACTGTAAGGTGGTCATTGTGCAACCCCAATTGGAGGATTTGTTGCGCCACATCACAATGAGAGCCAGTGTGGTGTAGTGGTTAGAGTGCTGGAATGGGACCTGACAGACCAGGCTTCAAATCCACACTCTGCCATAAAACTCACTGGGTGACTTTGGGCCAGACACTGTCTCTCAGCCTAACCTGCCTCAAAGAGTTATTGTGGGGATTAAATAAGGAAGGAGAGAACAGTGTATTCTACCTGGGACATAAATGCAATAAATAAGTAAGTCACAAATTCAGACTTGTAAGAAGTCAGGTTGGTGTATGGGAGCAAAAGAGAAGACAGACAGCACAACACCAGTGGTCATGGCATGCGAGAGAGAAGGTTGGGGCACTGACAGGGAGAGAGTGGCTGCTTCAAACAACAGCAGAGGTTTGAATAAAGCAGGGATGGAAAAATACTGCGATGAAATAGTGGCAATTTTAAACAATGACATAGATTTGAGTAGAGTGAGCAGGTGCTGACACTGGGTTGGGGAGCGGTTGTTTAAAACAAGGTTTGAGTACAGCAAGAAGTGAGTAGGGAAAGGTTCTGTTGTGTTAGCTTTCTGATGTTAGTTTCTGTGTTGTACCCATCTCTGTTATTTCTCCTTGTTTTACACTAGTTTAAAAAACAAACTCCCCAGTGCTTCTCCATCCCTGCTTTACTCAAACTTCTGCAGTTGTTCGAGTACAATGAGAAGGAAGAGACAGTGCAAGGGAAAAATAAGCTGTTTTAAACTCCCCCCCCTCCATTCCATAGCAGCCTCATGTGTGAGGCAATCTTCCCACAATAAAATATTTCACTTCTGCTACCATGTGTCGTCTTCAACATGAATCGTGCGGGTGTGTGTGTGTGTGTGTGTGTTGGTGAGTGGAGTGAGTAGGAGCACAGCACAACCCCTACTAAAAAAACAACACACTTGTATACTGTAATTTCATTTTTAAAAATCAAAGTGGTTTACAGCAATTATCTATACAATAAAACCACATAGAAACTAAAAGCCACAGTTTGCTGGCTACCTATTGCAGAAAGCTTTTTTTCTTAATTGTCTTCATAAGCCTAGCAGCATAAAAAATTCAGCAAATATTTAAATTTATTACAGAAGGCACCTATTAAATCTCTGTTTGAAAAGTATTTCATAGTATTGGGCCAATGATACTGACACTGAAGGCTCTGTCTTGTGGACATCAGATAAACTTCACCAACTCTAGGAACAACCAGTAAAGTTCCTACAGTGATCTTGGTAATCAAGCTGGAATTGTAAGTGTTCAAACTGCCCCATATTAAGAACAATCTGCACAACTGGTGCTGCAGGGAGGAGGAATCAAACCCCAAACAAGTTAGCTCTCTGTAGACAAGGTTTTCAAATTGTGGAGAATTCAATCATGTACCACACTAGGAGCTCTCAGAAATGATGCAATGCTTTTCCTAAATGTGCATAGTATCCCTGAGGTACACCTCTTAGTTATACCTGAGCAGGTTTTTTGTAGATAGACTCCGTATGAAAACAATTATGCCAAAGTGCAGTTTTCAACTTATATTCTAATACCAAGAGATGCCTGCGTTAAGTGGCATTGCCACTTATCTAAATGAAATTATTCTTTTTTATTTTCCCCAGGCTTCTACCATAGCATTGCTCCCTACCTGATATAGTTAGATGTGATGATTTTGTATTCTCTGCTCCTTTTCTGTCTTCATTTAGGGATTCTGGTTCTCCAGCAATTGCTATAGACATTGCTGTGGATGGGGGCCTGAAATGAAACAAACAGACTGAAATTAAAACTGGTCCTATCCCCTGTGCCTAAGGGAAACAAATATGCATTTCACATATACTGCAAACAAAATCCAACAAATTCATAACATTTCCTCCCAGAATTATACAATATTATCTTTTTCAGTGCCAGGAAGACCCAAATATCTTAATTTGTAGATTTCATCTCTCTAAAAAACCTTTTTATTTAGCATCTTGGAAAAAAGCAGGATTTGCAGAACAGTGGCTATAGCAGTTAGTAGTTCAGCGTCTTATAAGTGATGTTTTTACAGCTGTTTCATGGCTTGTATTGAGTTCAATACTAATTTCAATAAATAGAAGATTTATATTTGCCTTCTCCTTATGTAATATGTCAACCCAGCACTTCCTATTGTTTTCTACTATCATAAAAATCTAAAGCAGTGAGTGTTTTGTGCATGCTATGCCTCACTCTGTAACACCAAACATAGCCATGCAAGGTAACAGAATTGTTGCAAACCAAATAAAACAGCAATGTCCTGAACAGTGTATAAGGCAGATTTAAAGAAAACAGTAAGCCTTTCAAATAAACATATGGCATTATTCCAGGACTGAACAAGGTGTGACCCATCAAGTTAAATAAATGTATTCCCAGACTACACAAAGGGTAAACCCACCAAGTCACATGCAGCCCACTACTCATCTATTGTGGCATGCCAGAAGCCTAACAACACCCCCCCAGCCACCTACGGTACTTGCATGCATGCAGCAAAAATAGGTTTATCAGACTCTTGATAAACCACTATATTGTTCAAAACACTGCTGATGTGTCTCTCATTTGTTTCAATGGGGCTCTGCAAGACCACATGTGCTATTAAAATAGGGTTGTGCAGCTGTAGTGCTTGATGTATGCTCTCAGGCACCCTCATAAAACAGAGAAACCGATTTTAATCATTCTACAAAATGTTTTTCTGACTGGGTAAATTAACATCAGAAAGAACCGCCATCTGGATTGTCTAAAATGTATGGCGTACTTGGAAAACA
>NW_028293452.1:0-38307 GCF_964106645.2 Podarcis pityusensis
GTTGCAGGAACCTCTTGCAGCCTCACACGTGCCGCGCCAACCGGAACTGTCCCATTGACCAACATCACCGCAACCAGTGCCAATATTGTCGCCTCAAAAAATGCCTCAAGGTTGGAATGAGACGGGAAGGTATTGGAATTTCATTTGTTTTCCACTTCTCAACCAACCCCGGTGGGGAGGGGAAAGAGGGCGGGAGGTCTCTGGATTTGCGTGCGCATGTAAACAGAGACCAGCGTGGGATGAGGAGGACTAGGACCGTGGATTTTAGAGATGGGTTGCTTTCTGGGATTGCATAGCTTGTGTACATTTCCTCTTCTTTTGCCATGGCCTGGAATGGGGAGTGTGTTGCTGTCCTTGGGAAAGCAGGGTTAGGTGAGTTTAACAGGACAAGGAAACGTGGTGTGGAGTGTGAGAGGCTGGGGGTGGGTGGAATGCGTTTCCCTGACAAACATTGGCCCGCTTGTTGATTCCAAGAAAAGCTAGATTCCATTTTTATTTTATTTTATTTTTCCTCTCAACCCACCAGCCCCAAACACAATGACTACCCCACGAAAATGCTGTGCGTTATACCTTAGAATGGATTCGATGGGCTCCGATAAAAGAGGGAGGTTCTGTCCAACGGCGGGGGTCAAAGGCAGGCTGGGATATTTCTCCTGCTGGCCACCCTTCCACCGCCCGCAGCGATCCGTAGGCACCACCACTCCCCAAACAACGTACAAGATAACCTCAGACGTAGCTCTGTAACTTCTCTCCCTTCCCCGCGTTGCTAATCCCAATAATCAATCAATCAGTCAATTGCCGGAGAGGTTCCCTTCGGTTAGAAATTCCGCGAGGCTTCTTCCAAGAATTCCCGGGGCTTTCTCTCCTCCCCAGTCCGGGCGAGAAAGCTCAACCTCGCGCTCTCAAAACACGCGCGCGCGGGGTCCTGTTTGGCCTATGCCCCTGATAATAATCAAGATTTCATTTATGTATTGTTCCAGTTCTTTTTTCCCGGGGGTTGGGAGGGTGGAAGAGAGCAAGCCGGGTTGCGGGTCGGGGGGCGGGGGAGTGGGAGAGAGCGATCGGGGATCTTAAGCACCGGAAGGAAACACACAAATAAATACAGAGTTTAAACCAGGGAGGTTTCTGTGAGCAAGATGGAGCTCGGTGGTGGAAGATTCCGAGAGGGCAAGGAAAGGCGAGCCTGTAGCTTCCTTAATGGCGTTGCGCTCGCCTCCTCCTCCTCCTCTCCCCTCCTCCCAACCTCCGGTGTCTGGCTTATGTTTGGGGGTTAAAGGCTGCCCTCCTTCGCTCTCTGAAACGCTCAATCTCCACCTTGGGCCACGTTGGAGCCAGATCCAGCCCCTGCAAAATAAAATAAAAAACATTCTCTCGTCCACATTCTCGTCTTCCTTCTCCACCCCCCTTCCTCGGCGCTTTTGTGGGTCTTTCTCTCTTTCATTTTCTCTCGTCTTGTCACCATGTAAATTTATGAACCAAATGAGAGGCCCACTTTCCATAAAAACAGCCGATCCCGGGGTTTTCCAAAGCTTCGCTCCCACCCCCACCTCTGAATGAATGGCGAGGAAATGTAACAATAGGCCGTGCTGTTTGATATTATTTTATTTTATGGACGCGTGTGGCTGCAGTTCTAATCTGATCTCTCTCCTCCTTTGATATAGATTGTGTTGTAGTTTTAAAAAGGAAGCAGCAGCAACTCTCCTTCTTCGGGGAAAGCGGAGTTTGGAAAATATGGGGAGGGGGCCCTTGCCTGCCAGTTTCTCCCTTCAAAAAAAATAAATAAAATAGCGATGTGGAGAGAAGATAATTCGAGTATTTTATTTTAATTGTGTTTTGATACGTCTGGCGATTGAATGGAGGGGCGGAAGAGCCGCTTGTGGTTGTGTTTTGCCCGCTGGCTGTTCGTTTGGCCAAGGAAGGGGCATTACTTTTTGCCTTCTGCAGTCCCCCCCCCCCCAAGCTTTTGATCCCTCACCCATCTTTTCTCCCCGACCCACAAAAAAAGTACATTTGGATTGACACCCGCTGACATATTTGCCAAAGTGCTGGTTGTTGTCTTCTCAGCAATTTGGGGAGTGAGAGACCCGGCTTCTCTGCACCTCCTTGACCCTCCTGAGTTTCTTTAATTCACCCTTGAATCTGAGCAAACTCCCCCCCCCAAAAAAAAATAAAAAAAAAATAAAGTAGCTTTAGATGTGCTAGCTCCAGAAGGGGCTTCCTTAGCAATTCAGATATTAATTGCTGTAGTTTCTTCCTTATTTACTGCAGCCGTCCAGAGGGGCAGAATGCCACCTACTCAGCCGACCCACGGCCAGTTCGCCTTAACCAACGGAGACCCCCTGAACTGCCACTCGTACCTCTCCGGATATATCTCCCTGTTGCTGAGGGCAGAGCCTTACCCGACCTCGCGCTTCGGCAGCCAGTGCATGCAACCCAACAACATTATGGGCATCGAGAACATTTGCGAGCTGGCGGCTCGGATGCTTTTCAGCGCAGTCGAGTGGGCCCGGAATATCCCCTTTTTCCCCGACCTCCAGATCACCGACCAGGTGGCCTTGCTGAGGTTAACCTGGAGTGAGTTGTTTGTCCTCAACGCGGCCCAGTGCTCCATGCCCCTCCACGTCGCCCCGCTCCTGGCTGCCGCCGGCCTGCACGCCTCGCCCATGTCCGCCGACCGAGTTGTAGCCTTTATGGACCACATACGAATCTTCCAAGAACAGGTCGAGAAACTTAAGGCCTTACACGTGGATTCGGCGGAATACAGCTGCTTGAAGGCCATCGTCCTTTTCACCTCAGGTAAGCCACAGGGTGGGGGCTCTGAGGAGAGGGAGGGAGCGAGGAAATCTGAAAGTCTCCCCTGCCCCAACCCAGCTCCCTTGGTTTTTCCGTGAGAAAATTCGGAACGGAACTTGTAACACCGCAACTGGGGTTTTTTTTTGGGGGGGGGAGGGAGAAGCAATGAGCAGATTACATCTCTCATCCTATTTATTGCATGTTTACTCGGAAGTAAGGCCCGCTGCGTCCAGTGTTAGTTCAAGGGTGCCTAGCATTGAAGCAGAGAGAGAGAGAGAGAGAGAGAGACGTTTTATTTTGAGGAGGAAAACCCTCCAAATATTCTGCCTTCAATTTTAATGTAATATGGACAGAATAACTTTTTTATTGAGCCATGTGCAGTCACTGTTGGGGAAGGGGGATAAAGACTTTTGCTAAATGTGCAAATAAAATAACCTCTGGGTTGATATAGTTAAAGCATAGCAAGTTGATAAATAACCAGAGTATGCTGGAATCTGATCTTTTTAAATATATATAATAACCAGTGGAATTCCTAACCGAGCAGAAAGCCTACTTCGAAGGAGATAGAAGAATCCTAAAATTAAAGGGATATTGGAGGGTGATATGTGCTGGAGCTCTAACTAGAGTATCCAATAAACAAATCAATCGCATTCTGGAAAGGACTGAGGGTGAATAAACTCTCATGGACCTGGCGGCCTTGGAGCAGATTGCCAAGGGGGAGAAAGTGGGTCTAAACCATGGTCAGAGGGGCTGGGTGTATTTTAAATAATAATGATGATAATAATAAGTTGAAGCAAGAATGTGTGTTTGGAATTCAAGTTGCTGCCCCCTATACAAAAACCTAGCGGTAGTGGCAATACTCATGCATAACAGCAGCAGGGATGAGGAATGTGAAGAAGTGTTGCAACTGTAGTCCCTGAATTGCAACATTATGGGTTTCTGTTTTAACTCCTCTTTAAAGAAAGACAAAAAAGAAATCCATGTTGAAAAAGTGTCACTTAGGCTGCAGTCCTTTATCAGAGTTGCCTGGAAGCAATCCCCATGAAACTCTGTGGAGCTTACTCCTGAGTAGATGTGTAGAGTTGCACTGTTAAACAATCAAAAGTGCCAAAAAAGAAGGGGGGGTTGGAGAGAGAGAGAGAGAGAGAGAGAGAGAGAGAGAGAGAGAGATTTCAGTGCCAACTTTCTGCTGCATATAAATAGCGCTACAGTTATAAAACAATAATGGAATGCATGATGAAATCTAATTAGCTGTGGTTCAACCTGGGTGAGTAATATATCTGATATTAACTCTGGAGGCAACATATTTTCAAGACATACTTGCTTTTTAAAAAATTATAATTCATCGGATCAGGCCTCTAACAGTATGCTAGATTCTCAGAATATAAATAGTGATGTGTGTGTGTGATCTTGTAAGTAATGGGGCAGCTTTGGGTAGTGGTCATGTGATGACCATATGAATGGAGGCAGGATCTGTAAAGTAATCACTCATTGGTATATAGATAGATAGATAGATATTTTTAAATATTTTCTTTCATTTTAAAAATACCTTTGATATGAGGAAATAGGCCGAGGCATCAGTAGTTTATGTGGGAAAATTAGGATTTACAATCCAGTCCTTGTTATGTTAAGGGAGGTCTGAGGAAACAGAGTGCCTTTCTGGACATTATCCAAAATTTAGGTCGTGACCTGAACTTCCTTTTATATATTATTGCTTTCCACAGTTACACCTCTGCCTGCCCCCACCCCCCTGGCCAAAAATATTTGTTGCCCACCTAAATTAGTTGGACTCAGAGATGATCAATTATCAGAGGCAGCACGAGAAAGGAACAGTGTGCTTGTGTGTGTGTCCTCTATTAAAAGGACACATTATTTCCTTCTTGAGGATCTTCTCTGAGCCTCTTAAGGCCTACATATGAACCCCAAACATTTAATTTCAAATCTGGTGTTGTAGTGGGTTGCAGTAGTGTGATTAATATTGCTACCTTTGTGGGGGAAACCTCTCAGCTGTTGTCTAAAGTGCGAAATTTATGACTGTTTGCAAAATGTGGATCTGTATGTAAATTGCCTTCCCAGCTTAGATAAAGCTTCTGTTATCTGATTTTGTGGGGTTATAAAACATGGGGGGAACGGATGCAGGGATTTGTCAGCTAAGACGCCCCAATAGCACTGGGGCTGATGTGTTATTTAGATGTAGAGAATTTTCATATAATATTTACTGGTGCTTTCTATAGAATCTATATCTGGATTCTAATGGCTTTGAAAAATATGCATGTGTTAGTGCTTTGCCCAGCCAGCTAAGGTCACAACCTGAGCAAAGGCAGCTTCTGATTAAAAGGGACCTCATTGTATTTTAGCCTGTCAAAAGTGGGGCAATATATATATCTATATATTAGTGCAAAGCGTGGCAAGAATTCTAAATTGTTTTTAAACAGTTTTTTCTTTTCTCTTTTTAAAAAATCGTATCTTACAGATGCATTTTAAAAAAAATAAAAAGTATATATTCGTATGATTGGAAAGAAAGGCGAGGAAAGAAAGGGGAGTGGGAGAGACAGAGAATGAGAAGGGGAGAGAGAGAAACAGCTCTAATGAAGAGAGCGATCAGAGTTTGCTTGGTTGCCTTTGAATAGGCTAAACTGACAAGATCAGTTTTAAAGGACCACTTAAATCACTTTCAAAGACTGAGGGAAACGGCGGTGTCTCCTTTAGGGGGGAATCGCTTTTTGGGTGCGGGGCTCCATTATCCTGAGTTGAGCCAGTTTCTTAACGTGTGTGGGTTTCTGCTGCCTTCTTCCTTTTTTTATGAAACTCTCTTTTCTGGCCTTTGAGATTAGACTCAGCACAGTTATTTCCCCAATGCGAGCATGTGTGTTGTGAGGAAAGACCATGTCTTATCTTTCTCCTTCTCCATACACCCCCGCCGCCAAAATACTCCCCCCCCCCCCCGCAACCCAATGCAGTGAAAATCTGGTGAGATCACTGAAAGGTTTGGGGCTAATTTTAAAATCAAGACCTCAGGCCAAAATCCTGGCCGGGAGGGGAGACTTTTGGAATATTATTTTTTAAAAAGAAAAAGAAAAAAGAGCACGTGCTCCTGTTGAAACCGAAAGAAATAACAGGAAGATCCAAACGCGTGTTTACTCAGAGGAAAAATCTTGCTGGACTGGCTCCCTAGGAAGCGTGCAGACAGGACTGCAACATGACTCTCCTCTGTGCTTGGGATTGTAGCTTGAGCAGGGCTTAACTTGGACTGAATCATGTCCTCGCGGCTTATTCGGAAGTCCAAGACTTGAACTCAGCGAGCCTGACTTTCAAAAGGGAGAATAAATGCCTGTAGGTTTGGAGGGAGAGATCCGCAGATTTGGGCGCGCACAAGCAGATCGACCCAAAGCACGTTAACCCCCCAAGTTCCGCAGGACTTAAATCGCTAGGAAGCAAGTCTCAAAAGATTTCAAGAGCAGCGTCTATCTTGCAATGCTCACGACTTCATCCTTACAGTTCTTAGCTGTGATTTTATTTACATTATTACTATTGTTTTGATTGCGGGGGGGGGGGGGGAATTGGTTTTTAAACCATTCCAAGGGGGGACTATAACTTGTTTGATACTGACGACACTTTCCCCCTCCCTTCCCCTCTCTCTTTGAAACCAACTTTCTTCCAGATGCGTGTGGTCTCTCCGACGTAGCCCACGTTGAAAGTTTACAAGAGAAGTCCCAGTGTGCGTTGGAAGAGTACGTAAGGAGTCAATATCCGAACCAGCCTACGCGATTTGGAAAACTGTTGTTACGCCTCCCATCTCTCCGCACCGTCTCTTCCTCAGTCATAGAGCAATTGTTTTTCGTCCGTTTGGTAGGTAAAACCCCCATAGAAACCCTTATCAGGGATATGTTACTGTCTGGAAGCAGTTTTAACTGGCCTTATATGGCCATTCAATAAGGGGAAAAAATGTTGGAGAGAGGAAAAAACAAACCCACAGATGAGAGAATTTGAAAAAAAAAATTGGAAATTTTGGAACGGAGGATTTTTGCGAGTGACTTTGGGGTCTGGCGGTTGTTTAAACGTCCTTCAGCTAAGCAAGGATGTTGCATCTTGGCTAAAAAATGAAGAGAGAATAATTGGAATGGACTGAATACTAATTAAAAAAAAAAAGACTTGTGATATGAACTTTTTACAGACTGAATTAAGAATTCCCCTGTTGTCCAGAAGTTGCTACTTCTCTCTCTCTCTCTCTCTCTCTCTCTCTCTCTCTCTCTCTCGTTGTTTTTTAAAAGAAAAGGGGAAAGGATTTTTTTTCTTTTTTTCTTTTCTCTGGGGTGTTTAACTTGAAACACAATCTCTTGCTAAAAGTGCATTTAAAAGAAATCTGGAGAAAATTAATGGAATGGAAACAAGTCTCTCTCTCTCTATCTCTCTCTATCTCTTTTCCAAATTATTAATTTGTCCTATGTTGTCTGTGTACCTATAGGGTTTTGTTTGGGGTTTTTTTTTTGTATTTTTTCTGGTTCCAAACCAGTTTATTCTGTGGTTCTATAATAATTTTGATATAATCTTGCCTTCATTTAAAAAACAACAACTACAACTGTGTATCCTTTTTAAAAAAAAGTTCTGAAAGAATTAAAACTGTCTCAGAAAGGTTTATGAGAAGAACATAAAGAGAAGGGGAAAAAATTCCCCACAATAGTAGGAAAGATGGAAGCGCACTTACAACTAGTCAGCCAAAATTTAGCTCCAAGCTACGACAGCTATAATTATTGAGATCGAATAAAAGAGAACCACAACTATTCCCCCACCCGCAAGCCCACCTTCCCTTGACTAGGTTTTTATATATATATATCTATTTTAAAGACAAAACATGAATTTTGGAAGGGAATGCGTATTTCTTGGAGGGAGAAGGAATTGTGTCTAAGACACAACACAGTTTTGATGAAAACACACATACACACACGCACACAAAACCACACATAGGGTTTCATCACAAAGTGAACTTTTTTGTAATTTGAATGAAAATTGGGTTCCGCCTAGTTGTCCTAAATTGTTACCAAGTTCCTCTATCTGTTTGTATATTTGCAAGCTCTTTGTATTATAATACTTGTTGATATTTTCCCTTTTTTTAAAGAAAAAAGAAAAAAACCATTGAATTCAGCATGACAAAAAAAAAAATAACACTACTGTTGGCACTTATAGATAATGTGGTTGATTCAGTATCTTAGAGTTTACAGTTTTTGTGTTTTAAAGAAAAAAAAGCTGAAGGGTTTTTTTTTTAAGTGCAACATTTCTGTATACTGTAAAAGTTATAATAACTGAAAACTGTTTGGTCCAGTCTTTGTGTGTTATATTCCAAGGAAAAATTGAAAGTATTCAGAAATTAAAATATTATTTGATATCTGACACCTTGTATGGCTCTCCTAAATGTCTTGGGGTAAAATATTCCTATTTATTCTTCTGTTGAAGAGGTTTTGGTCCTTGGATAGATAGACTCTGCTTCAAAATCGGCTTGCAACACAATAGGTGTTGTTTGTGTGTGTTTCCTGTAAAATAGATGGTGGTGGTTTGGTGGTGCTGGTGAGATGTTCCAGCTTCAGCTCCTGGTTTAATTGTGGCTTCATGAGGTCTCCAACCTGATCCTCAATATGTTTGCCCCCAAATAATTTTCACAACCTGTGCGTAGAGTACATAGGATTGCAACCTAAGATGGCAACATTTCCTTTCCTCTTGTCCTCTTGATAATTACAAAAAATAATACTAGTAATAATAACTGCAGAGGGGATGGTTAAAAGAGCAATGACCTATTAATTCTGTCACACTTAAGTGCCTACATAGGAACTGATATACACACACGTACACAGAAACACACATATGTATGTATGTATGTTTTGTGAGTATATAATCTGGTTGAAGCCAAGTGGCATTATTGAAAATGTAGGTCAGTTGTTTGCTCTGAATCCCAATGTCTGTGACAGAGAGAAGAACTCTGGAATTGTTGTGTGCTGGTTGTCACTGAGAGATCTTTTCAGCTCAGAAGTGGATTTGCATAGTTTCCTCACCATTTCTTTTCTTTTAGAGAGCCAAAGATTCTCAGACCATAAGACGGAATGTACAAGTTGTGTGTGTGTGTGTGTGTGTGTGTGTAGGCACCTAGCATTATAAAAGAAGGACTTATAATAATGCTTTCTGAGTCTAACTATAATAAGGAATAAGTATGATTGATTCCAAAAGACACTGCACTTAAGGCTGCAGTCCTATGTTAGGAGCGAGCCCCACTGAATACAATGGGATTTATCCCGAAGGAAGCACACAGGAGATTGTGCTGTAAATAGTAGTGTATTTGTTTCAACCCAACATATTGAGTAAAGGCCAGATTCCCACTGAAATTATTGGCTCCAGTATCTGTTGCCCTCAAATTACTCAAAAACGCTTCCTCCGTCCCCTCCTACAGTCAACTTTTCTTACTCTCCCTGCGCTTCAGTTCTCCAAAGCAGGTTGACAAAAACTCTGATGTCTTGTGAATTTGTGTGGGAGGAGGGAAGTATAGAGGGTACTCAAAATAGCCTCTTGTCCCCTCTTCTAAGGCTTTCTGCCCCCACCCCCAGCCACACATTCTGACCCATACATACATACATACATACGGAAAGAGCCCACCAGTTTGTGAACTACACTCCATCTCTGGCCTGCTTCAGTTCCAGACATATGGACCAGATATTGTTTTTATTTATTTATTTTCGAGGAATAGGTGTACTCTTTGCGAATGGCTGCAAATGATTCTTTTTCCTATGAACCCAAGGCACTTTTGAGATGCATAGATAAATATGCTTGCTGGTTTAGAGATGAGAGTGATCCTCCGGTTTTAGTGGTGCTTTTCGTGCTGGTTACTGTCTGCTACTCTAAAGGATGTCTGTGTCTGGAAATGAACTTAACAGGGGAACTTAACCCTTCTCTAACTTCACCTCGAAGGGTCTCCCCCCTTTTGGCCTGCTTGCTTTCCGTGTGTGGTGGGGTTTGTTCTTAAACAATCGTTTACTGCAAATGTGTTTCCTGTCATATTGCAACTTGATGATGTTCAGCTCCTCAGAAAAGCCATTCCTTGATTTTTCTTCTTCTCTCTCCCCCCCCCCCAACCTTCAGACATCTGGGCTGTTGCTCAGTTGTTCTTCCTCTATATACCTGTCTCTCTTGGCGTTGCTTTCCCTCCGCTCCCTCGCTTCCCCACGTTAACTTCCTAATCGAGCTTGGACTGGAGAGATGGCGGCAGAAAAGAGCTGAATGTAAAAGGGGTTCAACAAAAACCCAGTTCCAGCCACCACCACCACCCCGCCATTCCACTTTCCTTCTTCTCCCTCGGTAAATTTTCCATTCCATTCCCCTTGCCTCTCTCTCTGTCTCCATATATGCATCCATATATTTGGAAAAGCTCCGAGGTGGAGTTGTTTAAAGGCTTTCAGATAGGTGTGAGTTTATGGCATTTAAGGAAAGTTTTTCTTTGCCTGCTGACTTAGAACAAAGGAGCTCCCCCCGAGCAATTGAGCCGGACAAAGGAAGTGGGCCCGGACTCAGAAGGAGTCCTATGTGAAATTGACTAGCTCTTATAAAAAGCTGCTAAATACGAGCAACTCTTTTCTCTTGAAGTGTCCGGAGATTTCCCTCAAGCCTCCCTCTCTAGGGTGGTTGGATTTCTTTAAAAAATAAAAATAAATCTGAGTTCTTCCCCTTCCCAGCACCAGTGTTGGAATTATAAGTAAAATTATTAAAGTGACTCTCCACTTAAAGAACAGCAGGGGAAAGAGCCTTTGAAATACGATTGTTATTAATAATGTTATTAAAAGCACATATGGGAGAAGCTCTCTTTCCGCCCACTTCTCTCTCTCTCTCTCTCTCTCTCTCTCTCTCTCTCTCTCACACACACACACCCCTTCTAATTTTCTCTCTCCTTCGTCCTGCCCTCTAGCAATTAACTTCACTATACTGGACCGGGTGAAGGGAGAGGGGGAATCTTATTCCGAAAGTTAAAGCATAAGGGTTTGGGGGATCGAGCTTGCCTTAGGACAAGACAGGGCGAGGATCGCGCGGAGAATAATGGAGGCTTTGAAACGCACGCCAGCGAGCGGTAGCATACACGCAACTCGCGCGCAGGCCTGTTTAAAAGGTTACTCGCTGCGGATTGCGTTCACTCCGCTCGTCTGACGCTAGATCTCACGCTCTTTCTCGGTTCCCCACCCCCAACCCCGTAGCAATTACTGGAGAGACAGCAGAGTGGATTCGTCCTCCTCAATGCCGTTTTTTGGCGGGGAGGGGAGGAAATATGTTTGCGGTGTGTGTTTGGGGAGGGGGAGTAGATAAAGCGTGTGAAACTATTGCCTTGAAGCTGGGTTGTCCTATTAACTCAGCCAACATGGCGTCTCCCAGAAGTGTACTGCAGAGAGAGAGAGAGAGAGAGAGAGAGAGTCCTGCTAGGCAAAAGGAATCGCGTTGTGATGAGGAGAGAGATCTTTCCCTTCATCCTCGTAATAAGTCAGGAGGAGGCTGGTATTTAAACGCATACACAAGGCTGCAGGCAGCGGGGCACCTCTCTGCAAAAACTCCCAAACCAGCAATCGAGTCAAGGCAAGTCCAGTGGTTAGCTGTGGATTTAAAGAAGCAAGGATGTGTGCGTTAAAGGGGGGAGATATTACAAACCCTCCACAGCTACACTGTCCAGTTCTCCATCACAGGATTACGAATGCCCAACTTGTGCTGCTCTCCCTCTCTCTCTCTAGCAGATCTCGAAATGGATAGATTGGGCTTCGAGGTGCTTTTCATATAGGGTGGCTCACACGTGCATCTATCCCTTGATGTCATGCTCCTAATCCGTGGGTAGAGTAATTCAGTGTGAATAGAAGCCGTCCACAACCTCTTGAAATCCATTCTTGGTCACAGGATCACTCACTTCAAATGTGGAATTACTTTGCTTAGCACATTTATACACTTAGGTGGGGAAGTCTGTGGACAGGGCTTGAGCGGGTATCTAGGAGATATTTAGAGGAAAATGCCCGCCTTCTCGCCTCTCTTCAATCTAGCATAGGGGTTGGGGGTTGGTTCCCCCACCCGATTCTAGGATAAGGTTTATTTTCCTATCGTCTTCCGTTTGGGGAAGGCACTTAAAAGAGATTTGCTGCGGTGGTCTGGCGTTAGGTATCCGCAGAGGGGCGGACAGACGTGACTGAAGACATCCGTATTGCAAAGGCGAAGGGGTGGGCGGAGAGGGGCTCTCTTTCAGCTTAGGGTACACGTCCGAATCTAAATTACCTGGGAACTCAGCTTGTTTTAAAAGCATCCCTTTCTTAAGCTCCACGACCATTGGAGAAAGGGGGGGGGGGAGAATCCCTCTGCAGAGCGTTATTTATTTTTTTAAAAAGAAGTGATGAAGCGTTTTTGTGCTTGGGTGTGTTGTCAATCTCATAACAAAAGGTGCTCTTTAAAGGAATGGCGTTGGGAGCTTGATCTGCTGCGAGAAACCCAAAAATCAATGAATTATTATTAATATTTTAGGGGAAAGGGGGAGAGAGCGTGTCTTGTCTACATAGAAGAGAGACGGTTCTTGACGAAGATGCAGGCCTTCTTAGAGTCTATTGAAAAGGGAGGCTAGGAGTTTACAAGAGGGGAAAAGTGCTTCTGATCATCCCCTCCCTCCGTCCGCATTTTCTCCTCTATCTGTTAAGCTTCCCGCAGCGCGGCTGTCTACTTAATGGCAAATTTTTACCTCGTTGCGGTCATTTTAAAAAACGCTTAGTCCTAGTTGTTTGTTTGTCACAGGAACTTCTAGGTGCCCCCTCCCACCCCCACCCCGTCGCCCCAGTTTAGGAATGAATGTTCTGGTATTTATTTGGAAAGAAGGTTGCGATCCTTCCTGCTTGTCCTTTAGAGTAAACACCACGAAAGAGAACAGTTGCTGAATTTGCGTAAACATGCATTAAGAGTGTTGTGTTTTATATTTTAAAAAAAATTAACAGACTGAGAAAATACGAGCCTGGTATTTAATAAAAGGTGTGGATATAGAAAAGGCTGCAGAAATTATCTGGGTTGTTTGTTTTTTCAGGGTAGGTTTTTGTTTTTTGTTTTGTTTTGCTTTGCTTTTTTTTGCACACCAAAGGAAGCAAATGGGGGATATTTCTCTCACACACCCCCACCCACTTTGCCCCCATCCTTCCCCAACGGAGTGTGTGAAACCTCATCCTGGGGGAAGGGGCCCTTTAACTCGAATGTTGGGATGGGGCGAAGCGAGGCGTCTTGAATAAACAGCCCCGCATCAAGAGTGTAAATAACTCTCTGCTTAAGAAGGTGACAGGCTCGGGAGAGAGAGAGGGAGACCCCTGCGTGAGTCTCTTGGAAGGGGATTGGGAGCGAGGGGGGGTGGGGAGAAAGAAAGAAAACGGAGAAGTCGGTTCCTTTTGCACGGAACGGTTATACAGCCCATGAAACGCGGCGCAAGCCCATCGCTTAGCCCTTAGATCTTCCGCTCTTCCCTAATACAAACCAGATCTCCGCTATTGTTTATCATCCGGGCTCGTGCCCGACAAGTTATAAATCGTATTGCCCTTTTGATAACGCAGTTGTAATCAGTTAGCATCGCAGCCGGGCCCAATTGTAAAACTGCCTAATTTAATATGTCAGATGTGCCATTAAAACTTTATATATTTATATACATATGTGCATTCCCTCCCCTTCCATCTCCCTTGCCCATCTCTTCCCTAGGAGTGAAATGTCAACAGTGTTATTGTTGTTGTTGCAGTTGCTATTATTATTATTATTATTATTATTATTATTATTACTATTATTTGAAATAATGTCTTGGGTTGGAGATGCAGGGCTTTGCTAAGACATCTCTATATTACTCTATTACTATTACTATTACTATTACTATTACTATTACTATTACTATTACTATTACTATTACTATTACCATCCCTGAGGGATAAGCCCTCCCACTAATGCTTCGGTCTTCGGCACATATGCTTGGGAGTGTCTCCCACGGCTTTGAACTTCGTGAGATTTACTTCGGAATAAGCGTTTTTAGAATGCGGGAAGAGGACATATATGTTTGGCCAAGGAAAGGGACTCTTGTCAGCCCGGGTTTCTTTGAGGAGGGGGAATCACATTCATTGCAAAGGTGCCTTGTGATTAATTGAGTAAACGCCGGGAGAGGGGGGATATTATTTTATTCGGAAAATTCTCTTGCGTTTGCTTGGAAAGTAGAGTTGTGGAAGAAGTCGCTTGGGTTTCAGTGGATCTTCTTGGTTGGAGGCGGTTCTCATCGCCCAAATCCATTCTCTCCCCCCACTTTCTGAACCCCCATTAATATAGTGTGGCGGCGGCAAGAGAAATGAAAGGGTGAATCATAAGGCCTGGTGACTTTTTCGAATGTGTAAAAACACACAGCTTTTTTAATCCCTGGCTTTTCTCTCTTCCCCCCACCTCCTTCTTAAACGTGATGGTGTTTGGGAGATTCGTCTCTGAGGAAGCCTGGAGCCCGGACAACAATCGCGGTCCAAGTTAGCCCCAATTTGGATCAAACTTACAGAGGGTTGATTTTGGTTGACAGAGCGTGTGTGGAGGCTGAACTCCCATAATATGCACTTCTGTTCCTTTATTAGGCTTGGACAACGAACTAATGAGCTTTCCATCAGAAGATTGTCACTCCTATTTATTTTATTTTCTCCACCCCTCTTCCGAAGAAAACTTGGAGACCGAGGGAATAGACGTTTTTAAAGGTGTGGGAGCTGGAGATAGCTACTGATGCGCACACACACCAACATCAGGGGGTGGCATTATTATTAGTAGTAGCATTACTAGACAGCGGGCAAGATCCATCGAAAGTTCAGCACTCGGAAAGTCCCATTGATTTGGCTTATGCAGCGCTTCCAAGCATATTGACACAGGGGTAAGGCTCCTGGAGTTGACCGTGATTCTTACCTTAGGGTGGCAGCGATCCTATATACACTGGGTTTGGTATATTACACATAGCTTTGTTGTCCGGCTCGTCCTTAACGTCCCTTGAAATCTCTCTGCCTTTCTTTGTCTGGATGGTCTTAAAAGCCACCGAGAACAAGTGTCCCGAAGGAATGGCAAAGGTCAGAACATCTTTCTTTTTGCGCCCTGTTGTTGGGTTTCACTAGGATTCCTTAGGTCGATTTCAAGGTAGCTGGCGAAGGAAAACTTCCCCAGCGGACAGGGAAGTTTGGGCAGTTTCTGAGCCCGAAGGACGCCTCGCGGCCCCAAGTTTAAAGAATCTGATAGGAAGATGAGAAACGGGAGGACAGAATGAGAGGAGTGCTGGCTGGTTGGAGGGGAGGGGAGGGGACGGGACGTTGATCCCATCTCTCTGCGAGAAATAGGTGCCCACGGGACTCCATTAACCTACCTGGAAGGCGATTAAAAAGAAAAAGAAAAAACTAACCTGAGGCAAAGCGGAAATGAAATAAAAATTATATCAAGAGATATAATCGAATTGTTTACAGAACAGAGGCAGTAATACATGTTACCGTCCCCCTCCCTGCGGCTCTTTATTTTCTTTGGATCTCGATTTTTTTTTAATCCTTCCTTTACAAATTTCTGAATATTGTCTTTTGAACTGAGCCCTTTGCCTTATTAAGGTGAGCGCGCGCGGGGTGCTTGTGTGTACAGAGGGAAAGAGAGAAAGGGGGGGGGTCGATTGCTGCAATCCTCTTTGAAACACGCTTCGTTTAACTATTTTACACAAGTTTGCTTAGATCCCTGGGGGATTCTTCACTTAGAGAAGGTTGATACTAGAGTTAAAAGCTTGCGAAGTGAGGGAGGGGAGAAAAAAATCAGAGGTTGTGGTGGATCATATCTAAGGGGGGGGGGCTTATCACACGTGGGTGGCAATAATAATAATAATAATAATAATAATAATAATAATGCTCCATCTGAAATTGAAACAGTGGCCACTCAACTAAGGAGAAATAGACCAAATTGAAATCAGCAAAGGTATAAATAATATCCTGCAGTCATTTAAGTTACACCCTAACTTTTCCTCTCTTTAGGTCTGATTCTCGGTCTTAGTTTCCCCGCTCGTTTTCTCCTCCAGCAAATTGATGTTAACGTGTGTCTTAGACTTTGCCTGTAATCAGACGCCCCCCTTCCCTCCTTCCTCTATTCTCTCTCCCTCTCTCTCTGAAGCATTTAATAAATGTCTATTAACGCGCTCCAAACCTAAGGTGAATTTACTGTCTCCCGGTTTCCAAACGGTACTAATGATAGATTTATCAACAGGGACTCGCCTCCAAGCGCTGTAAGGGAGACCCGCTCAGCGAATAAGTATGACGAAACACCCAACACCAATATCATTATTTCTACATGGGGGAAAGTACTGGAGGGTGGCGGCGGAGATGTGTCAGGGTATCATCTGAATTAATTAATCGGAATTAAAATCGGGTTGGGGGCAATCCTTTCTGTTTTGGTACCGCGCCTTGGATGCAATCTTCTTTCTTTCTCGTTTTGGAACTGTTGTTTCGGAGCTGAAATTAAGACACACGATCCTGGTTTGGATGGTTTTCTCTTTCTTCCGGGTGCCTTATTGTTGTCCGCCGCCCCCCTCCCTGCCCCTGCTTCCCAGGTTGCGGATAAAGTAACAGCCCTCTTCACGTTTCAGACCTGCGGAGAACTCAGTCTTAAATTTCCTTGTTGTGTTTTGAGAATATATTTATTGTCTCCCCCCCAAAAAACCCCGCGAATAAAATCCATTCAGGACTGGAGTGACCTCGCCTTGATGCGCTTCCGTTTCATAACTTCTTCCATTCCTGGAAACATTTAAGGAAAAGGGGGGTTCGTAAAGATGGAAATAGGGGAAAGAAAAACAAATGACTGGGAAAGGAGAATGAGCCAGCCCAGAGAAAGCCAAATTTGAGAAGAAGGGCCGTTGCAGTCTACGGAGCTAAGGCCATGCGCCGGCGATCCTCTATGCACATTTACCTGGAAGAAAGTCTCTCTGAAATAATGAGGAGAACCACGAGTAAACGTGCGTGAACCAGACTTTGGAAGGGCCTTAGCGCAGCGGTAGAGCGTCTGCCTTGCACCCAAGAGTTCCCAGGTTCATATCCCCGGCATCTCCAGGTACGGCTGGGAGAGCCATTTGTCTAAATCCCTGGAGAGCCGCTGCCAGTCAGTGTAGGCAGCTTTGTATGTGCCTCTGTTCCACCAGACTGGAGGCATATTTACTGAGAAGTAAGCACCTGTCAGCTCAATGACTTTTGTTTCTGAGGAGGCCACCTTCACAAAAAAAACCACCACAGTTGGAATCGATGCATATTTCCTCGGAAGTGAGGTCCACTGAGTTTAATGGGCCTTACTCCGAAGGAGGTCTGCATAGGTTCGCAGCCTCAAGTCAAAACCACCTTCAGCTGGATTGCGCCCGGTGTGTAGGTATCCTATATATATGGGCGTAGTGTGGATAAAATGAAACAGAACCTAGCTCTCTGGATCCATTGTTACTTTAGGCTGCGATCCTATACACGCTTACTTGGGAATGTGTCCCATTGCACTTGGTGACTTGCTTCTGTGTAAACACGCTGTTTACTACACATTTCTCCCCTCAACGGCATTATCTACAGTTTCCGCCCTTATTCTGGGGAATATTTCATAGGACCCTCTAGGATCTGTGCTGTTGGGTTTCTTAAGCGACAGGTATACCTAGCTCTTCACAACCGCTGTAAGTCTATGAACCTCGTTTCCCTCCAGGAACGATCCCTTCCCAATATTTCACTTCTCTCCACTATCCCTATTTCAGTGTACAACTCTCTCATTCCAATGCTGGGTATTTATTTTTTATTTATATATATATTTTTAAAAAGAGGTAGCTGTGAACGCATTTTGCACTGTAAATTTCTTATAAAAAGTAAAACCTTGTGAAATCACACCAAGCTCCTTTGCAGTTTTTTTTTTAATTCTCCTCTAGAAATTTCATTGAGATGTCTCCTGTACTGTGCTTGTCAAGTGATCTTTGTTCCTCTTCAAATAAAGGGCTTTTAAATGGACTTCTGGCTCCCGTTTTGTTGTTGTTGTTGGTTTTTTTTCCTTTTTCGTCTTCTGTCTTTCTAAACGTTAGAAAATTGTGCCATCTACCAGCTAATCCAAGTACTGTCGCTCTCGGAGACCTCCAAAGACCTCCAAACCCTCACCCTCAATGCAGCCGTGTCAAGGGGGTGGGCCAAGAAGGGGGCCTAGTGATGGAAAAAAATACAAGGCTGCTCAGGATGCAGAGTTTGTTCTGCTTTTAAAGACATATTTCTTTTATTTTTATCGTGAGAGTAGGGGAGACAGAAACCGGGAGTGCAAAGACATATAGTCAAGAAGGGAAGAAAATACATTTGATTCCGTTTCTGGAACGAGTCACGGTTGGTGTCCACGGCTACCCCATCTAACCCAGCCCCTTTTAACCAATTTAGCCGGATTTTTAAGACGGACTTGGAGGATGTAGGGAGAAAGATCGAGAAACACATGCAGCTGTTTTTATGTCCGTTGCACGCCTCGTTTGGTGCTTGCACCCACATGGAAATAGATTTCTGAGGACCCAGAAAAAGGGTAGCTTATTCTTCATAGATATTTGTTAGTAACACCGTTCCCCCCCCCCAACCCCACAAATTATTTAACTTCGAAATAAAGCTGGCCAAATGATCGTGTGCAGGAAGATACAAGTAGCCGGCAAGCCTTGCAATCTAACGGTTGCGTTCTAGGACATTGGCTCAGGAGCTGGAGTTTTATGGAAATAGCCATCAAGTCCCCATAAACCGGGGACCTCCTTACAAGAGGGGGCGGGGAGGTGTCTCCCCTGAACCGGACTAGGATTGCATTTTCGTTCGCTTGCTAGAACCGAACCCCACACACATACCCCTTTCCTCTTGCCGAAATAAATTTGGAATTTTGTTGCTGCTGCTGCTGTTTCACCTGGCTGGGTGGAAAGTGAAAACCTGAGCATCCTTCCGCCCTTCCAACATGAGGCGGATGGGGAGCTGGCCTCCTGCGTTACACACATTAAATTGGAATCTACTTCAAGGAAGGCTGTGCTGCGGGATGCAGTCTCCGAAGGAAATGATCTGTAAAAGCTGGGAGTGAATAAACTGTAACGCAGGCCTCGAAACACCTCCACGTTTGATAAATGTTGTTTTATTTTATTGCTGAGGGTGGGGGGGGGGGAGGGAGAGAAACACTAAGGGAACTATCCAAACGCATTGATTTCAACAGGGAGTTCAGTGCGTTTACGTTCTCCTGATCGGAATAAATCGAACGTCCCTTGACCCCGGTCCGCTGTCCTCTTACTTAAGAAGCAAGCCGCCCTTATTCAACTTTTACAGAGTAAACAAGTACTGGACCGTAACAAGGAAGTGTCTACAAGGTATCCTCTTAAAATAACACCAAAAAAACACAAAAGACAAAAAACTTTTAACGGATCAGCAGATACCAGTTGGTATTGCTTCGCAATAATTTTCCCCACACACTTTTGGGTACAGACTAGGGCTTTTAACATTTATTATCGCTGTGTGTGTGTCTTATGGGAGAGGGGGGATCAGGAACAGATAAATATTTTCTAGGATGCTTCGCACTCTTCCGAATATTGTTCTGTAGAGAACTCCAGCCTCGATCAGAAGACGTTGGCCTTGGAATCCTAGCATAAATTTCGTCGCTATACGACAACCGAAAGAGAGCAAGGAGTGAGAACCTAACCACTTCTCAGAGGTTAGTCTCGTTGAGCTTAATGAGGCTTACTCTCAGGTAAGTGAGTTTAGGATTGCAGTCTTAGTTGTGGTGTGCAGAAAATCCTGGCTTTGTATATACGATGTCCTTTACCATAACTACTGGTGAACTTTGAGTGGACCTTCTCTGATTCTGCAAACTGGCTCTATAAAATCGCCTCCCTCTGTGCCCCCCGCCCCTTTCACCACCGCCCCCCCCCCGTTTTTCTTTACCGATTTCCTTTCCCAGTAACATCAGATGACCATCCACTACCTACCTCCAGACGCTTGATTGAGCGAAAACTTTTCGAAATCCTACATGGTTGAGAGCGAGTTTTAACCTTTCCACAACTAGGATTGAATTTCTAACAGAAGATGGGAAATGTCCCTCTTCAACTATAAAACAATTAATTTGTATTTCTGATGGCCTATTGATTAATATCTAATACCCCCGCGCCTTCCTTCTAGGACTGAAAGCATTGAATTTACTCTTTATCGTCAGAAATGGTGCGGCCGGAGGGGCGAACTGTTAATGACATTTTACACATTTCCGAATAATGGGCAAGTAGCATACACTGCCCCTCATACTGGTCTGTGAATCCTTCCGAGAAATTCCAGAACCAGTCTGGAAAGGCTCTCTAATGGTTGCTACTAAATAAAATTTAAAAACCCTCAGTGGGTAAGTTCCCTGTTACGACAGGACTTTCCCCACAGGCGTGTGAACGTGTGTGTCCTTCCATAGGTAATGGATCTTAAAAGTTTTCTTTTCGGAAGAATGGAGTCCTTGTATTTTATTGTATTAATTCCACTTAACTAACAGCTAAGAGCCTACCAGCTCTTCCCAAATTCATTGCAGCTGTCAGAAGCTACACATTTTTATCTGAACCTGATTCCACCCGCCGCCCCCCCCCTTTCCCCCTTTTTGGTTGCCAGGAGATCACACACGCGCGCGCGCGCTTTCGAGGAAAAACTCTCCCTTCTCCTTCCCTGTCTTCAAGCCAGCGAGAAACCGAAAGAGCTTGAGACCATCCTGTGAGGGAGGCGGTCCATTCGGAAACTGGCAACGTTGGATGCGAAACCGACGTGAAATTGACTAGGTTAGCTCTTCCCCACAGTCTCCTGCGCCTCGGACATCACTGCTATCAGAGGCAAAGCTCCACAGCAGGAGGCTGGAAGGGCATCGCCCTTACACTGTTATTGATTCTTGAAATTACTTTTTTTCTTTTTTACTACTTTTGCTCTTTCTCTCATTACGATCTGCGACTGGTAAATACTCTTCCGCCCCTCAATACATGCACGCACTTATCCACCCGCTTCTGTTATTTCCCACGTCGCCACCCACGCTTGTTAAACCCTCATTCATTTTATTATTTGGTATTGCCACTCTTCCTAGTCGCGTGGTTAGGGCCCGGACGCGCGCGCGCGCACACACACACACACTTTCTGACGTCTTAGTTAAAAACAAGAACAGTCCCACATTCACAAGCACCCGCCAGGCCCCATGGAAGTGATAGCCTAGACATCTCAGTTGATGGTGAATACACAATTCCTGCTCTTTGGTTAGATTTGTCTAACCGAGATTATTTGTTTCGAGGTTTCAGAGGCGTTGTGAAAACCGTGCTCAATCCTTCTGTCCCTATATTCGACACACACCCTTACCCAAAAATCCATATTCGTGATGATGATGATGATGAAGATCACACTCCAACATTCCCCAAATTCAGTTCTTTCTTATGAAAACGGTCCACGTCTCCCTGCTGTTTTCATCTAACTACAAGGGCGATACTCTTTAGATAAAGGTTCGCAACAATGTGTGCATGTGTTTGACAGAGAAAGGAGGGGGAAACCAGGAGGAGAAAGAGATTTCAGATACTCCGGTCTGAAGACTCGGGACCCAGAGAAAAGAAAGTAGACATTGTTCATTTCAAAGGCTTGCTTCTTTCTCTTCAACACCCCCCACCCCAGTGAAAAAAGGGGGTGGGTGGGATTGTGGGTGGAGTGGCGCGGAGAAGGAAGAGGATCGTTCACAGAACATGGAGACAGCCAGGGGCTCTTTAATCCTCAGACTCTCGTTTACCCCAAGCCTTCTTTAGAAAACAGAGCAGCCACTAAAATACCTCATATTTTCATCTCTCTCTCCCTCCACTGCAGCACTTGTCTCGCCTATCTTGCCTAGAAGTAAGATGTCCCCATCGCCTCTGGGTCAGGCAGTGATCTCTCTCTCTCTCCAACGTAACAAACAGCCGGGTTAATTTTATCTCATTAGCATTTCCATAGCAGACTTCACACGCAGGATTCTCTCTCTCTCTCTCTCTCTCTCTCTCTCACACACACACACACACACACACACACGGCCAACAGCCTTCTCCTTTCGCAGGTCTGGATTCTCTAGTAACCCCCAACAGGACCTTTGTTCGTCATTCTCCATCTCTTCCATCCCCATTTATACCTTTGCCTCATTCCAACTCTTCCTCTTTACTTCCTTCTAACCCTCTTCTAACCCTCCCAATCTCTCTCTTTCTGCATTTCAAATTCTACCAGTTATCTCTTCTTCTGTCTCCAGTAATTTCTCTCTCTCTTCTTCTTTTTTTTTTAAAAAGCACTGATTAATCTTTTCATGCTTTCCATTCACTGATGGTTTAAAACACACACACACACACACAAGCAGAAATGAGGGGGGAGGGGATTTGGTCAACACCAAAATGGCAAAGTTCAGCTTGTGGGGGGGAGACCCCTCCAGCTACCTACAAAGAGGCTGGGGGGGGCTTTGTAATAGCAGAAAGAAACAAAAGTGAAAAGAAAATTGCAGTTGAGTCTCAAGTGTGAGAGTGTGTTTGTGTGTATGTAGATGTGTGTGTGTGTTTTAAAGGCTCCTTTGAACTGCCTTTGTGCTGAGTAGGCAAAAAACCTCTTTGGCGATGCCAGTCACGGTTTAAGGAACTTTGAGTTAACCTCTTATATCAAATGAATCTTTTCATTTGGAAACCAATAAATCTCAATCTAAGGGGGCTACCTTTTGTAAAGCCAAGCCTGGGCTTTAGCGGAGGCAAAGGCTGGCAGCTTATAAAAAACAGAAGAGATAAAGTTTGCCTCTGTCCCTCCTACGACCCACCCCCCCATATCACCCGGCCATACATATATATATATAACACCCACTTGTTGGTGGTTTTTTTTTTTAAAGTGGGAAGTTTGTTTGTTTGTTTGATGATGGTGATGATGATGTTTGTGGAGTTGCAACCAGTGGCACAAGGAATCCGGAAGACTTGGACCTTTACTCACAGTAAGCCGATTTACTTCACTATAGTCTTGAACCATCAGGGGTGATTTATGTGTCCGTAAGAAAAACAAGACATGTTTTGGACTGGAATTAGAGGGGTGGAGCTTGTAGGTGGCGGTGTGTGTGTGTGTGTGTGTGTGTCTGTGAAGAAAGGAATGAGAAAGATGGGTGTCTGGAGAATTAACCATGCAATCCTATGCATACCTACTCTCTGAGTAAGACTCATTGCGTTCAATGGGGCTCACTCCTCAGTTACGTGCGCGTAGGATTGCAGCCGAACTGTGCTAGCTTTGAGGAGAGAGCAATCAGCTTCTTATTATGAATTGAGTTTGGAGGACCAGTCGTTTTAAAAGAACATTTGAAAAGAAAAGGTGGAAAGATGCATTAGGAAAAGAATGGGTCCAGTTCTGCGAATTGATTGCCCCCTTTCCTGAAATTGTATACCCCTTGTAATGTGATTGTAAAAATGAGAGGAGACAATACAGACATATAGACGGATGGATAGATGCGTTTCTTCCTGTCTGTCTGTCTATTTGGTTTTAAACAAACTAGCGTGTATTTATATTTGCATGTGCATTTTGTGTGTGTGTGTGTGTGTGTGTGTGTGTATGTGTGCGTTATTAATTCTGAAATATATACAAGCATACATAAAAGGAAATCTATAATGCACATGCAGGAAATGCTAATTTACACAACCATTAATCTCTCTTAAAAAAACAACAACCAGTACTTCTATGCTTTCATTCGCTGACATGTAACTCACTTCTCCTCCTGTCCTTCTCTTTTCTTTCAAGGGGCTGCCCTACCTCTTTCCCTTTTCTCTTTTCTTTTTTTGCCTTCAGCTTGTCTCTATCCAAGAGAGTTATTAATTACTCTTACAAGGCGGGCGATTCTTAACTAATAACAAAGTTGTAAATTGCCACCTTCTCGCCAATATTTCTCATTTGTCAGTCTTGATTGATTTGATTAATATTCCACGAGCGGTGGTAGGGGTCGCTTGGAAGCCGGGCTTACGTAATTCGGCAGACTCAGGACCGCTATGAAGAAATCTTCCTCAGTGGACGATGGGGTCCCTATCCACCAACATGCAAGTGTGGATTACATTGGCAAGGGAGGAGGAAGCATATTTGGGGTGGGAGGAGGGAAGTGACGCTATAACCAGATGGACGTGGAAGAACATCAGATGCTGTGTTGGGGTAGGGGTGTTGAACAAAAATTAAAATGACCCCTGTTCGCCTGTTGATATGAAAGCTGACCAAGGAAGACGCAAGAATGACACAACCCAAGGAGAAAACAAGGGCTACCCAGGTTTGTGATGCAATATTTATAATCAACCCATTGTGGATTCCAGCCCAAGGAAGGGCAGGAAGATGAGAAAAGGCTGCCCCATGCATAATTTTACTTCTCATTTCTCTCTCTCTTTCCCCCCACCCCCGATTCACAATCTCAACACATCCTAAAAAGTATTTGCTTTTAAACCCATCGAAGCCCCTTGAAAGCCCGGTGGGTGTAAATCGTTTGGAGACGCAGGGCCGTTGGGTTCGGCTGGCTTTTGGGCCTGGAAACCAAATTCTGGCTGAAAGTGAGGGTGTGTCAGCTTGGATAATTAAAGAGGGAGTGCCCCCCTTCTCCACACAAACTCGACCCTCCCTGCCTGGACGCTCTAACAGCGACACCCTCAAAGCGCTCAATCAAACAGGGTGCCCATTTCTTGGCGTATAGATGTCCGGAGACACGCCTCTCCGCGTCTGGGGGTCACCTCGGCCAAGTGGATCTCTCTAATGCACCCAGGCGCATCTGAGCTGCCGATATGCGCGCTGAGGGGTGCCTGGCATTTCAGCTAGCACCCAAGGACTCCGCCTGGGTCTCTATCTCCACGCGCAGTCTCGCCTTGGGGAAGGCGCGCCACCGCCGCTCCATCAGGATCTCTCCCCGCAAATGCTCTCCCTTGCAATCCATTAATATCTGTTTCCTTCCAAGGCCACTTGAGTTATCCCATCTTAATTATATTAAGTGGAGCAGCAGGACTTGCTAGTACTGAACATGACGTATGAGAAGGGCCGCCTCTTCCATCTTCGATTGTTAATATCTCTCCCATGGCCTCTATCAATATTCGCAAGATAATATGCCTGAAAAAAGGGGGGAGGTGTATTTTATTTCCTCCAAGCTTCACTCTTAAATCTTTTGTACATATATTACAACTCCTTCCTTCTGCTCTATTAAATATTTTACAATTCCTTCCTTCCTCCTCTAGCTTCCCTTTTTAAACCTCTATTAAATATAGTTTTACTCTTCCTTCCTTCCTTCCTTCCTTCCTTCCTTCCTTCCTTTCTTTCTTTCTTTCTTCTCTATTAAATATGGTTTCTCGACTCCTTCCTTCCAAGAGGTAGCACAGGAACACAATTCACTCTCCTGTGACAATATTTGCACCCAACTGTATATATCTATCTACATATATGCGTGTGCGTAATGCTACTCTCAATTATGACCTGAGACTATTTTTAACTTTGAAATGACAGACTCTTTAGAGAGAAGGGCTAGATTTGAAGAAGTAAGTAAGAAAGAAAATATCATGTGTTTATATATACACACACACACACACACACACACACACACACACAACTGTATGTATAAAACATTACACACATACCAGCCGGCCAGGGATAGGTACTTTGAAGTCCCATAGTTTTCAAAAAGACAGTTAAACAGGTGTTTTGGTTGTTGTTTCTAAAGTAACCCCTCATTGAAATCCACGAGGTTTTAAAGTGCTTTACTTGACGGAATTATGCTTTATCGTCATACATAAGAAAGGCGATCCCTACGAGGGATCAAAAAAGCAAACAAAAAACAACCACCACCCACTCATCGCATTTTCTTACCGCCTTCCTTTCTCTCGCGAGAGCATATCATGCCAAAAAAAGAACAGTCTCGGGTCATATATATATGGGATATATATATATATAATCACTCACACATACAGTGGCGTGCAAAAGTTGGCAAAGGATAATACCTCTCGAAAGGGAGGAAGAAGGGAAGGATTAAGAAACTATATTTAATATAGGGGAAGGAAGGAAGGCGACAGAATTGACTATACTGCCATTGCTCCACTTCCTAAACAAAAAGTGTCAAAGGTGTATCTGAATAGTGGACAAAGTGAGGAAGAAGTCGAGGGGTTCTAATAAAGCGTCTCCAATTCCATTTTTTGTGCATGTTTACTTGGAAGTAAATCCCATTGTTTTCAATGGAGTTTGCTGCCATGTACAGTGGGACTGTGCAGGGAAACTAAACTTAAGTAGTGGAACGGGATGTGTAGGATGCGAGGGGTGGAATCCTGACACGTTGCCTTTATGCAACATTTCTCATTCTTACGCTACTGTAGGAGATCAGTAAAATGTTCAGTATGTGTGTGTGAGAGAGAGAATGAATGGGCCCTTGTGGTCCATTTTCTCTCTTTCCCTGACTCTATAGCTCTTGCAAAAGGGGGAGTGGGGACCAAATTAACCTAGATTAAGGCCACCAGACTGCCAACTCTTTATTCCTTAATCTTGATTCTCCCACCCACCCACCCACCCAGCCCAGCCCAAGACATACAACCCTCCCTCCCCCCCGGATGCACTTAGCTGACAACACCTGTTTCTTCTTTCCCTAGAAACCCAGAGCGGACCTCGTCAATTTCGCGTCTGAAATTGATGACGTCAAGACGGAGCGGTCTAGGCCGGGGAACCGGCTGTGTGTGTGGGCGGGGGAATCAGCTGCTGCGAGCGCTTTCTTCTGCGCGTTCAAGGCTCTGAGCAGGCGCTGTCTAACGAGGAAGGGAGAAGTCAGGCGAGGAGCTCCGCATTTCGCCCCTTCCCCTCCCCTCCCACGAGACTTCGCTTTCCAGCTCTGACACTCCCGCACGCAATTTTTCCTCGCGCAATTTTGGGTGTTGTTTTACGCCGCTAAACATGCCTGAAGTTTAGCCACAGAAGCAGAAGCAGCAGCAGCAGCAGCTGCAGCAGCAAAACGCCACAGCTGAATGACAAAGGCTAGGAGGGCGAATCATCCACCTCCCTTCTTCCCCATTGATGTCCAACAGGGCGCCTCCTTTGCTCTGTATCTTGCAGCAAGCAAAGCCAATTGATACTCCTGGGATTTACAAAGGGAACATTTCTTTCTCGAGATCTTGTACAAGAACTCTCTCATTCTCTCTCATACACACATCTAATATCCACCCCCCACCCCGCTTCCCCTCTCCTTACAGTGCTTCGCACACATGGTGCTCAAAGCAGACATTCCCAGGCAGGATGAAAGAAGCTCTCCAGCACAACCACTGTTACAAGCCCCACACCACCCCTGTTTCATTCCTCCCCCTCCCCGCCAACCCTCAGTTATAGGGGGATGGCAGTTGCAAAGATTCGCGAGCTACCACAATCCTGCCACAAGATGCTGATGGTCATATTTGGCGAACGGGAGTCCAGGGGGCAAGGACTCGCCCATTATCTGTGGGATGGTGCGGGCATATTTATCTTTACATTTAAAATTTAAATGTATTCAAAATCACCACCACCACCATCACCATCAAGTCAGGGCCACTGAATCCAATAGTCTTTATCATCCATTCATCTATTATTCTAGTTTCAATTTCGAAAACTAAGCTAAGGCTCCGGTCCTAGGAATTTAGCCTGGGAGCAAATCCCATTGAACTCAATGGGCCCGATTTGAAAGTAAGTATGCGTCTATTTGCGCTGTAAAATTATTGAGGGGAAGTAAACGAGTAGGGTGAAAGAGTCCTGTACATGGGTGTATATGTGGGGGGGGCGGAGTTGTGGGGTGGCCACGCCCATTTTTCTTGGCCTCGCCCACAGTTGCCCCAGAGAATTTTTGGCGGAGAGACTGAACCCGGCTGGGCCCAAGGTATCCTATCCTTTTACAGTAATGGGGACTTGTTAAGTTATGGATCAGACTGGACTGAGGGCAGAAGAGTTCGTCTTTATTTAATCGGTTTAATGACTCGCTACCATAAGGTATGTGCTGATGGCCCTTATACCGTGATAGAGTTGACCCCGGATTAAGCCCATCTTCCCTATGTGCTTTGAACTATATCTCCCATCAGCCCCAGTGGTAGCTGAGGCTGATGGAAGTTGTAGTCCAAAAGCATATGGAAGGCAGACAGCCAGGGAAGGCTAGAGAAAATCAAGACAGCGTATGGTGGATACGTCTATGCTTATTATCTATGAAAGCTAAAGCAATCTTCCATGTTTAGGAATAGTATACCTCTGAATCCATGAACAACAGTAGGCCAGTACTTTCAAAGCGGTCTAGTTTTATCAACCAGGACGTTCTGTTCTTACGATAATCAAAGGCAGGGGGAGATTGGATTAATCGGAGTGAAGGACAGGTCCAAGCTATCTCAATAACAATAACAATTGAAATTTCAGCTGAAGCACTCTCTCTCTCTCTCTCTCCTATCTTATGGAACTTCAAAGAGAAGGATGATTTGGATGCCAGTGGACGCCTCTTCTATTCAGTCCTCTTCCTCTTTGATAGACTTACCTCGAGAGGAACCCTAGCATCCCAACCATATACCTATGGATGCTGGAATGAGAGAGGCAGGCTGCGCAGAAGCTATGAAACAGTCCAAACTACATATTCTAAATCTAATTCTTGAAATCGGAGTGATGCCAGTTTCTCAGTGCTGCGAGCTCCCCGTTTTAAGGCACTGCGGTTCATTTATAGTAATTCGCAACTAGGTGAATGAATAACTCTGTTTGGACCAAGAACTTGGCCTTGTGCGCACTTCCTTTAAACCGCCTGTTTTATTCTCAAGTGATAGACCACGGATGAAGTACTCCTGAAGTGATGTATGAGGAGTGAGGAAGAGACTGGGGCTACTTTGAGGATTGTTGGGGAAAGTCTTTGAGACAAACAAGCTGGGAAATAGAGCTGGACATCGCAAGTTGAGGGAGGAGTTAATCACACACCCACTTTGCTTCAAAGAAGCACCAACCACCTTGCTGTAAACAACTCAACACGTTTCAGGGAGTCCTGGAGTCGTAGCTATTGCTCTTGCCTTATTGCCACCAGGACTTGCTCCTAGGCGTCAGTCAGTCGATCAATTTCCTCTCTTCCCCACCGATTATCCCCCCGGTTTTTCCAGATTCCAGAAGCAAAAGGAACAGAGAACCTCGTAGCTCTCTAAAGCCTAACCCATTTGGCTTTTCGTGGACTCTCAGTCTACTTCCTTGGCTGCCATGAGACTCTTTCTTCGATCTTCTCCTGCAGCTCTGCTCGTAGATTTCTCCTTTCCAGTTTCCAGGATAGAACCTTATCCTTTACCGCGCGGGTTGCCCGGGGTGGGGGGAGACTAATATGTGGTGTGAACTAGGAAGGCCCTGACTCTGGGGCGCGTGTTCCTCTGCGAAAACCTGGAGGAAACCTCCTCGCTCCCTCCAGCGACATATATCTTGCAAAAGGGAGAGAGAAAAATCGCACGACACAACCACGCGTCTGCTATGCAACCCGGAGTCCCCCCTCACATCAGAAACCTCTCCTCTCCTCGGCCTTGAGAAGGAGGGTGCCTTCTCTCCCTACCCACCCCTGACCCATAAATGCAAACCTCCCCTTTCATTGCAGTTCCCGTTGACCTGCCATGGGGAATGGGTCAGCTCCCCCTCCCCTTGCATAGCCCCCACCCGGAAAAAAAGTTTGCAGTGTTTCTCCCCCACCCAGTTTAAACAGCCCTCACCTCCACCCTCAGCGACCCTGAGCACCACAGCCTCAGATCTCCAAGGAACAGGCCGTGAGCAGGCTTAAGGGAGAAAAGTATAGAAATCCTGGCGTGTGCATCAAGCTAATGATAGATTTCCCCTCCCCACCCCTCCCTCCCCCTTCTGCGGTGTGTGGGATGGTTTGATATATTCCGGTGCCTGGGATTAATGGTTAAATTTCAGACTGCTTTTTTTTTATGAAAGCAGTTTTCTTCCCCCCCCCCCCCCTTTCCCTCTCTCTCTAATCCAGGAATCATTAGCAACACCCTCTGGCTACATGTTTTCCACCGCTGAAACATTATGATCGGGTTGTAATACAAATTCCACAGCCTTACTTTGCATCTTTGTGGTAGGAGTCGTAACGGCAATAATATTATTTTTTGGGGGGAAAATATATATTTTTCGGTTCTCCCCCGCCCCCCAACTTTCCCCTCTCTCGCCTACTGGTTCCTTTCTTTCTTTTTTATTTTTTAATTTTATTTTAAGGTCAAACACCCACAGACATTTCTCCCAAGGATTTGGGAGGTGCACTTGTCTAAAACGATAACAACACAAAGCTTCACACTATCCCCAAATTTCGTGACTGTCTTCTTGTCTATCTCTCTATCTCTATATAGCCCTTTTATATGTACGTGATCAAAGCGTGGCTCTTCAATTCCACCCCCCTCCCGCCTTTTGAATCCTTTGTTATTAAGGAAAGTGGACTCCGCGTATTATGTCCTCTCTAATATTCAAAATTGTAAGACAGAAGTCTTCCTCACTTATCACGGGGGTCCACCTGTCGCAGCTGTTTGGATCTATTGTTCTCAGGGTAGAATCTGTTTAGACTCATTTTTACTCTCACTCCCTCCCCTGCCTCCCCCTTTTATTTTCTTTACTCTAGAAAACACTCTACACGAATTAATGATGGGTGGGAAATATCAAGAAGCCAGGGAAACAACAATATTTTTTAAAACGCATCACAGATGCACAAATGTTTGTACCATCTTCTGCTCCTCTGCTCAGCATCTTTGAGTTGCTTCACAGATTGTGGAAACGAGGCGTGAGCCTGGAATCAGAAACCTCAGAAACATGCTCTGTTCGAAGCCGCCTCTGCGCCGAGAGACGTAACTTTTCCGTTCGGTTCGATAAGTGTGATATAAACAGATAGATGGACTCTAAGAATTTGCTTATAATAAATTGAACCCCAGCCTAGGTCTAAAATAAATGTGTCTCGAGGAAAACGTTTCCCCGCAAACGTCTGCGGTAACATATGAACGCCTTTGGGATGCTTACATATAATTCACGCCTTTCATAGGATCGCCTTATTCATCATCTCCCCCTGCATGTTTCATTTTATGAATATTTATATTTGTTATTTTGAAAAATAAACAACAACCACAGCCAGAAGTGATGATCATAAATATATTTTCTCCCAAGTTTGTACTGGCCCTCAGACACTGTTTTAAAAATACTGTTATTTATCTCAAACAGATTGTTTTTAAAATATCTCAGTTTATTTGCTAAAGTGTATGTCTGATTCTTTAAAAGGGAGAGATTGCGATCGACAGGCAGATAGAGAATAATCACTGATTTAGAACTTGTCCTTGATTTGACTAGGCAAACGTTTGGGTTTCTGCCTCTGTGTGTGTGAAAAACTGAAATGTCCGCCATTGTGGCCAAGAATTAAAATATGAACATAATCCCCTCGCCAATGGCGGTTGAGTCTCTGCCTTGGTTTGATTTTCCTCTGAGCATTTTTTCCCCCCTTGGCGTTACTCGATAGCTTTCCTTTCCATTGACTCATAAGGGTGCGTTTGGGTTACCTCCAAACTTTAAAAAATAAATAAATGAATGAATACCGGGGTTTTAAATTATAGGCGAGGTGTGAAAATCTATCCGTTATTGTATAGCTTAAATTCAAACATTGCCGGTTAGGTTACAACTTGTAAGTCTTTGAGAAACCGTACACCCAAGGTTGGTTTTGCGTTTCTTCTCTCCCCCCCCCACCCCAGCTTCTTCACACATACACCCACACATTCTGATACTACAGGAGATAGCCAGGAAAGATACAATGTCTCTTCAACTCCGAGCGAAAGGGGCACTTTCAAGTGTCCGATTCTATTAGGTCTCTTTGATTATGAGAGAGAGAGAGAGAGAGAGAGAGAGAGAGTTGCAAATAGCACCAGCATCAAGATCTTCTGGACTTGCAGTTTGCCTTTCAGCGGCAAGGTGGCGCTCCAAGGTGACAGGTTTGGGCGAGAGAGCCCCTTATTAGCATGGTTTCTGCCGCGGAGATTAGGAGAGGGTTACAATTCCATTGGGCAGCTCTGCAAAAAAGACAAGATAGAGCAAACAAACCTTCAAACCGTCTGATTTCTTAAGTAAGAAAGAGGCAAAAAGGGGGTGGGGGACTGGCAGGTAGAAATGAGACTTATTCAGGAAAAGTGCAAAGCATGTGTTTTCTCGATACATCTTAGATGCACACACACAAACCAGGCGCATTTTTAAAAATGGGGGGAGGGCTTACAAGAGATAAACGTAATTATAAATAAGTGAGTTCGAAAACACGACGAAAGTTATGTTACTGATTTTAACCTAGGCAGCGTCCAGAGCGAGTACAAGGAGAAAGACTGGAGAAGCAAGGCATTAACTCAGGAGACAAGATTCTCTCTTCGTAAGTTTTCGGGGTTCGGAGAGAGATTCAGTTCTCTTCGCTTTTGTGCTACGAGACAGAGGTGTTGATGCAGAGGGGGGATTTGTAGAAAACAT
This sequence comes from Podarcis pityusensis, assembly GCF_964106645.2. NCBI lineage: Eukaryota > Metazoa > Chordata > Lepidosauria > Squamata > Lacertidae > Podarcis > Podarcis pityusensis. Next base: position 32,289 of record NW_028293452.1, read on the forward strand.
GCCAATCGCTGCCATGCACCTGCTTCTCCCACTTTCCCTTCCTTTCCTCTCCTAAATTTATTTATTTTTCACTCTCTCTTTCTCCTGGAAACAGAGGCGAAAATGTCTGGGATTTGAAGATCAGACGAGCTCTTTTTTAAAAAAAGGGTGTGTGTGATCAGGCCGTGTTACTGCTTTCTTTCAAATAAAACAAACAAAGCAGCCAATATCTGGACCTGCAACTTCCTCCAAACCCATATGATCGAGTTTTTAGATTCCTATGCTAAGGTCTTTAATTTCGCTCTCCGTCGACTTAGATTTTCTTTTAAAAACAGAGAGAGTGAAAGAAAGCGGTGAGGTTTAGGAACTGTTCCCAAACCGACTAGTTTTAACAACTTTTTTCCTTTTGTCCTTAGTCTCTCTCTCTCTCTCTCCCCCCCCCCCTAGAAATTTTTTTATGGTGGGGAGTAGAAGTGGAGAAGATGGGCTCTTTATCCCTCCCATCTTTCCTTCAAGGACTTTTCCTATTAAAAATCAAGACAAAAATGATTCCTAATTAACCTCCGGTTCGGTATCTCCTCTGTGGATAGGCGTGAGACGCGGCCTAATGGAGCCATCGGTTTCTATGATATTAAAATAGATTTGAAAGGCAGTTCAGAACTATCTTTGCCGTGTTTTGTATCCCCCTTCATTGTGGTCTTCTCAGTTGTGACATCCCACCCCGCAACTTGTGCATTTGGAGCACAAACGATAGATTGAGTTTGGATATGTTTGTTTTGTTTTAAATACATCTGAAATCAGAGAGCAAAGAAAGATGCTCCAAAGCGCGGCTGAGGCCTTGGAGGATGCGATGCGTCCAAAGGGAAACAGCCGCGATGTTCCTCTCTGGCCTTCCTTCACCATTCATTTCTCCGAGAATTTTATTTGCCCAGCGTGATGAAAAGTGACACTCGCCAAATAGACAGCTTCTGAAAGTAATGAAGTCAGATGTGGCTTTAACCCGACGGTTGGTACAAATAAATGTGAAAACGAGCGGGGAACATTATCTGCTCTCTTAACTAGCAGCTAAAATACAGAGACCGCGCCTGCCCCCCCCCTCCTGCATACCATTGTCCCGCCAGGAAAGGATCCGTAGATTTCATTTCAGCGTCTCCCACCCTAAGTAATGACAATGTCCATCGCAGATATTAAGACTCGCCTCTTTCAGTTTCCACAATTTCTAGGAAAGAAGTCGCAAAAGAGAAGTTGGTGTGAATTGCTTAAACAAAAGAAAGAAAAGCATTTCTTTATTCTTTCCATTCCCCTTCCCCTTCTTTCCTCGTGGAGAATTCCATCGACCCGTTTCTCCTTTAATAAAAAAAACAAAAACAAAACGTCCACGCCCTTCTCACCAAATTGCTGTGAGAAATATTTCCCGATCTGGAAAGAAACCAGCAGCATTATTCCTTCCTCATCGCTCCCAAATGTATCATAAGAATCTGGGTGTATTTTATTATTATGCCAATTGCTTGTTGTCTTACTTTGGGCAGGAGGTGGAGAAGCCCCCTTCTCCTCCTCCGAAATATTATATATATTATATACATATTATATAGTCCCTTCCTTCCCGCAGATGCAACCAGACAATCGTATTTACTGGGGAAACATTTTGCAAAGTACTTTCTTCCTGTTCGCTCCCAGACACTCGTTTACTGTCAGCTGCAAGTGTATTTCTGGGAGAAATCATATTGTGAAGGAAAACGGGAAAGTTTGTGGGTTTAAACTCTGAAGCTACCATCCCAAGGATACATAGACGCCTTCTCTAATTTAGAAGGCTGGTTAGGAAGCGCATTGGGTACAAGATTAACAACAACAACACGAAGAGGAAAGACCTTTAGGATACAGGCGCGCTCAGAAGTGTTTGTAAACACTGGCCCACTCCCCCCTTAACGCTGTTCATATTTCAAACTTTTCCTCTGCTTAAAATAAAACGAATAGGAGAGATCAAAGTACGTTTGCATCTATAGAAAGGGAGGCGGGTTGGGTGACGGGAAACATATGTTTATTGAGAAATTGTCAATCGGTTGTGCAAAAAGGAGCATGATTTCAACGTTAGTCCAAAAATACCCACACCCTAAATCGCAGGAGGTAAAATAGTATCTAGGATTCTTCCCCCCCCCCCCTTTGGTTTTCTCTCTCTCTCCTTGTCTAGATTGCATGTTAATCAAGCGGTGTTTTCTTATCATGTGACGGTAACAAGTCGAAAGCTCTTGGCATTATAAGAAACGTGCTTTCCTCGTTCTCGATAAGATCAGATCTACATGACAAATATAACCTGGTTTGAAACCTGTTTAGCTGTCATGGAAGCCGTTTAGCTGTTCTTGAAAAAAAAAGCAAAAATTCACTCGGTTGGGGATTGTAGTTTGAACGGTACCCTTGCCCCGAGATTTCTTCCGCATGGAAGCCGTAAATCTTAAAAGAAGGAAGCGGGTTGAGAATACAAGGGTAGATATGTTGCCCCGTTTGTCACTAGGGGCTGGTCTAGGAAGAGTCGAGTTTTACTTGCTGTAAAGTATCTAGGACAAGGGGAGCAGCAACCATCACGCTGTTAAAAGTCCCCGAGACAACACTTAGGCCTTCTCCAAACAATTGCCCGGTTATTTTAAGTTCGAGAAAAATGGGGACATATTATTTTGAGAGGGGGAGGCGGACGAGTCCCTTGAGCACTTTATGGGATTCTTATAAGTTTTCCAGCATATGGGACAAGGGACGACTTCCTACTAGATCGTCCCCAGTGTCCTTAACAAAATATCCTTGAGACACCGAGAAACGGGCAAAGGAGAAAACTGAACTGCTCATCCCGTTTTGGCTACCCGGTCCTGAGAAATTGCTTTCTGTATTCGCGTCCACCCAGCCCATTTCTACCCTTTCAGGAGTTATCATAGAAATATTTCCAAGGCTGTCAGTCGATTAGAGGCTTTTCAGTGGGCGAGTGGCCTACCTTTTAACCGAACAATCGATGGCTACCTAAGTTGTCATGAGATCATTTGCCCTGTTATGAAAGTAAAGGAAGGTGCCTTTGGGGAGATGCTGAACCAAAATCACTTGCAATGGAAGCTACGGCTCTTTGTAGACCGCCAGACCCTCTGGACTATTTTCTATATTTTATGACCGTAACAATCAAAGGGCTGGGAATATTACAAGCATTACGGGTGGCCGATTAATCAAGGGCATACGTTGCTGATTAATCTGCCGTTCCAAGCTTGCACAAGTACATGAAATTTAAGGTTGTAGGTTCTTCTACGACGCTACCACTTCCCACTTGGGAAGAGTCTAACCATTGATCTCCCCTCTAGTTTGCCACCAGACTTTGAGTGAATGGGAACAGAAATATTTTGGCTTGATTTGGCTCTGGATGGAGAGCTATGGGACTTATGCGGGGAGGCGATGGGGCGGAGAGAAACCCAACTATTGTTGGAACCCCTGAGCACTGTACTGTACTCTAGTTCATCATCGACAAGGGTGGAGGATCTTGAATTTAGGTATGCTAAGATGTCTTTTAAGGTGAGTGTGTTTGCGTAGAAGCAAAAGGAAGCACAGAACGTGAGAACTGAAGGGCAGTAGGTTCAGGGCAGTAGAAACATGCTCTTCATCCCGTGCTAGAGTCTGGAATTAATGTTGGAGTCTGGAATTAAGAGCCTTACAAGCTCCTCACCTGCTCCGATTCATTTGTAGTCCCTCATTCTGCCTAGTGAGGCCCTCGACTTACAGAATTGAGGACCACAAGATGGGGGGGGGGGCAGGTCAACGTCTATTGACTGGAGCGACGATAGGGCCACGGACATCTGAGGACCTGTTGTTGGGAACACTGAGCAACCCTCAGTTTTGATACCCTGCTTCTGATGTCCCGGCTAAGGCCTGGATTAGATGGACAGCTGAGTCTTATTTTGCAAACCATATGCGGAAAGCCAAAGCTTGATGAAAGAGCACGTGCAGAAGGCCGTAGGTTCAATCCCTGGTATTTCCAGGTGGGTCTGGCTAGACCTCTGTTTGAAACCGTGGACAGATGCTGCCAACCAGTGTTGGCAATATTGGACTGATGGTTAGTATTGGTATAAGGCAACTGCCTGTATTCCCATGACCGTTCATAGGTTATAAGGGGCGCAATCTAGTCGGAGTCTGCACCACCTCACCCAGCATGGCGTTGGATTTATTCCGAATTCTTATTTATATGGGGAATATACACGCAGGGGTTGCAAAACTTTTCAGAAGTAGGAGATTGATTTTCTATTCTTACTTTCTTTCCTTCCCATCCCCCAACAACCCCCCCCCCAATTCGCCGAGTTGTTTGAAAAAAGGCTGTCAAACCCCATTAGAACATCGTCCTTTGAGTGGCAGACCCCAAATGCTTTGAAAAGCTTAAAGGGTTAGGGAGAGAGAGAAGGGGGGAGGGGTGCATCGTCTATTTAAAACGAAAAGTGATATCCTCCCCCTTTAAAGATGCTGTGGATAATCTAGAACAGGTTGTGTCTGTGATCCAGGGATGAAGGGCCGAAGAAGCCGCGCGTTTTCATCTCCAAAGCGAGGCAACTCCACTATCCTGGAAGTCTGATTTTTTTAAAAAAATGTGTTATTGTCTACGACGACTAAATCATCGCATACATACGTTCGCAAGTAAAGTGACATTTAGGTTTACGAGACACACACAGAGAACACAATTGACCAGGGAACTAACTGTATCGTAAGCAATCAAAATTCGCTTAATGAACCTCATTAATTGTTGACCATTAGATATTTCCAGAAAACGGAGGAAGGAACTGAAACACTTAAAGGATCGCTGATCCCTCTTGCAGCATCACAACGTAAAATGAAATATTTAGTTATTTACCATCCAAAAAACAAACACTCCCAACTTCACCCCAAGCAACCAGCTAAGTTATTGTCCCACTGGATCAAAAGAGGTTCACTCTGGCATTGAAATCATTGGAAGCTAAAAAAATTGCTGAACTCTAGGTTGGATGGTGAGCAACAATAAAGAGGAAGCATATTTAAGCTTCGGTTCAACAAGCGAGAGCTAAGTGCAGTGTTGTACCCACTTTCCTAGGAGCTAACCCTACTGAACTCAACTGGGAATTACTTCTGAGTAGACACAGAGTCGCACCACCCAAGGCTTCTCTGAAATCTCTGGGACCTTTAAAGGGAATTAACTGGATCCAAAACAACGGATGCCATTGCAACCACCACCACAACAACCATTACAATTTAGCCAGCATTAAGCACCCTTAAAGGCTGTTGGTTTCTTGAATTCGAAATCTTTCTCGTTGGAATCCATAAGTCCTTTGAAGAGCTGTGCCTGTTTACTCATAAGTATACCTCGCTGGACCAATGGGGCCCACTCCCAGGAAAGTGTGCACAGGACAGGATTGAAGTCTGACTTGGTCCTGACCATGATGATGAGCACCTGCCAAAATATCCCACCGGATTGGTGTAACGTGACTTGGATGTATATATCTGCACCATGTTGTGTTAGCTTTAACAGAGAAGGAGGTATGACACCCAGGTGAACTTTTCCTCATGGCCTCAGGGTGCTGCCTACCCCTTGGCGTGAGAGGCCTCGGCAAACCCTGAGTCCTGGGAAGAGACCTGGAGTGGGACTGTTAAGAAGACCGACTAGCCAACCCCATAGAGCGCATTTGCGTACATAAACAACTCTGTTTTTCTATGTTGGGTGGTGGTGGGGAAAGCGTTTCTCTTCATCTGGAGCTGCTGATTATGCAGTCGTCACTGGGAAAAGGAAGTCGTCAAACTCGCCAACCATTAGCTCTGTAGAGGTGACTTGAAGAACACTCACTCCTTTCCAAATGAGACAGACAGAGATGTTGTGGTGGTTGGTTGAAAAGTAAGTTCTTTCTTTTCTTTCTTCCCCAAGAGTGGAAATATTTGAAGTTTTGAGATCTGAAAGATGGCATGCATTGCCAATATGCCACCCACCCCTTGATAGAACTTCCGGGCCATGGTGCCCAGAAGGCAGAAGTGTGGTCTGCTGAACTTGGGGGGTTGGGGT
>NW_028293451.1:0-87494 GCF_964106645.2 Podarcis pityusensis
TGACGTTCTGGAATTCACTCAAAGATGGTGCCAAACTGTTGCAAACGATCCCCTGAAAGGTTTTTCGGTGGAAACAGATGGGTTTTTCTCATCGGAAACAGAATTAGCCCTCGACGTCTGAACAACTTTTTCTGAAAAAATCCCTAAGCCGCGCGGTCACAATTTCAGCAAAAATCTGACGTTCTGGAATTCACTCAAAAATGGTGCCAAACTGTTGCAAACGGAACCCTGAAAGGTTTTTGGGTGGAAACAGATGGGTTTTTCTCATCGGAAACAGAATTAGCGATCGACGTCTGAACAACTTTTTCTGAAAAAATCCCTAAGCCGCGCGGTCACAATTTCAGCAAAAATCTGACGTTCTGGAAATCACTCAAAAATGGTGCCAAACTGATGTAAACGATCCCCTGAAAGGTTTTTCGGTGGAAACAGATGGTTTTTTCTCATCAGAAACAGAATTAGCGATCGACGTCTGAACAACTTTTTCTGAAAAAATCCCTAAGCCGCGCGGTCACAATTTCAGCAAAAATCTGACGTTCTGGAATTCACTCAAAAATGGTGCCAAACTGTTGCAAACGGAACCCTGAAAGGTTTTTCGGTAGAAACAGATGGGTTTTTCTCATCGGAAACAGAATTAGCCCTCGACGTCTGAACAACTTTTTCTGAAAAAATCCCTAAGCCGCGCGGTCACAATTTCAGCAAAAATCTGACGTTCTGGAATTCACTCAAAAATGGTGTCAAACTGTTGCAAACGATCCGCTGAAAGGTTTTTCGGTGGAAAGAGATGGGTTTTTCTCATCGGAAACAGAATTAGCGATCGACGTCTGAACAACTTTTTCTGAAAAAATCCCTAAGCCGCGCGGTCACAATTTCAGCAAAAATCTGACGTTCTGGAATTCACTCAAAAATGGTGCCAAACTGTTACAAAAGGAACCCTGAAAGGTTTTTCGGTGGAAACAGATGGTTTTTTCTCATCGGAAACAGAATTAGCCCTCGACGTCTGAAAAACTTTTTCTGAAAAAATCCCTAAGCCGCGCGGTCACAATTTCAGCAAAAATCTGACGTTCTGGAATTCACTCAAAAATGGTGCCAAACTGTTGCAAACGATCCCCTGAAAGGTTTTTCGGTGGAAACAGATGGGTTTTTCTCATCGGAAACAGAATTAGCCCTCGACGTCTGAACAACTTTTTCGAAAAAATCCCTAAGCCGCGCGGTCACAATTTCAGCAAAAATCTGACGTTCTGGAATTCACTCAAAAATGGTGCCAAACTGTTGCAAACGGAACCCTGAAAGGTTTTTGGGTGGAAACAGATGGGTTTTTTCTCATCGGAAACAGAATTAGCGATCGACGTCTGAACAACTTTTTCTGAAAAAATCCCTAAGCCGCGCGGTCACAATTTCAGCAAAAATCTGACGTTCTGGAAATCACTCAAAAATGGTGCCAAACTGATGTAAACGATCCCCTGAAAGGTTTTTCGGTGGAAACAGATGGTTTTTTCTCATCAGAAACAGAATTAGCGATCGACGTCTGAACAACTTTTTCTGAAAAAATCCCTAAGCCGCGCGGTCACAATTTCAGCAAAAATCTGACGTTCTGGAATTCACTCAAAAATGGTGCCAAACTGTTGCAAACGGAACCCTGAAAGGTTTTTCGGTAGAAACAGATGGGTTTTTCTCATCGGAAACAGAATTAGCCCTCGACGTCTGAACAACTTTTTCTGAAAAAATCCCTAAGCCGCGCGGTCACAATTTCAGCAAAAATCTGACGTTCTGGAATTCACTCAAAAATGGTGTCAAACTGTTGCAAACGATCCCCTGAAAGGTTTTTCGGTGGAAAGAGATGGGTTTTTTCTCATCGGAAACAGAATTAGCGATCGACGTCTGAACAACTTTTTCTGAAAAAATCCCTAAGCCGCGCGGTCACAATTTCAGCAAAAATCTGACGTTCTGGAATTCACTCAAAAATGGTGCCAAACTGTTACAAAAGGAACCCTGAAAGGTTTTTCGGTGGAAACAGATGGTTTTTTCTCATCGGAAACAGAATTAGCCCTCGACGTCTGAAAAACTTTTTCTGAAAAAATCCCTAATCCGCGCGGTCACAATTTCAGCAAAAATCTGACGTTCTGGAATTCACTCAAAAATGGTGCCAAACTGTTGCAAACGATCCCCTGAAAGGTTTTTCGGTGGAAACAGATGGGTTTTTCTCATCGGAAACAGAATTAGCCCTCGACGTCTGAACAACTTTTTCTGAAAAAATCCCTAAGCCGCGCGGTCACAATTTCAGCAAAAATCTGACGTTCTGGAATTCACTCAAAAATGGTGCCAAACTGTTGCAAACGATCCCCTGAAAGGTTTTTCGGTGGAAACAGATGGGTTTTTCTCATCGGAAACAGAATTAGCCCTCGACGTCTGAACAACTTTTTCTGAAAAAATCCCTAAGCCGCGCGGTCACAATTTCAGCAAAAATCTGACGTTCTGGAATTCACTCAAAAATGGTGCCAAACTGTTGCAAACGATCCCCTGAAAGGTTTTTTGGTGGAAACAGATGGGTTTTTCTCATCGGAAACAGAATTAGCCCTCGACGTCTGAACAACTTTTTCTGAAAAAATCCCTAAGCCGCCCGGTCACAATTTCAGCAAAAATCTGACGTTCTGGAATTCACTCAAAAATGGTGCCAAACTGTTGCAAACGGAACCCTGAAAGGTTTTTGGGTGGAAACAGATGGGTTTTTCTCATCGGAAACAGAATTAGCGATCGACGTCTGAACAACTTTTTCTGAAAAAATCCCTAAGCCGCGCGGTCACAATTTCAGCAAAAATCTGACGTTCTGGAAATCACTCAAAAATGGTGCCAAACTGATGTAAACGATCCCCTGAAAGGTTTTTCGGTGGAAACAGATGGTTTTTTCTCATCAGAAACAGAATTAGCGATCGACGTCTGAACAACTTTTTCTGAAAAAATCCCTAAGCCGCGCGGTCACAATTTCAGCAAAAATCTGACGTTCTGGAATTCACTCAAAAATGGTGCCAAACTGTTGCAAACGGAACCCTGAAAGGTTTTTCGGTAGAAACAGATGGGTTTTTCTCATCGGAAACAGAATTAGCCCTCGACGTCTGAACAACTTTTTCTGAAAAAATCCCTAAGCCGCGCGGTCACAATTTCAGCAAAAATCTGACGTTCTGGAATTCACTCAAAAATGGTGCCAAACTGTTGCAAACGATCCCCTGAAAGGTTTTTTGGTGGAAACAGATGGGTTTTTCTCATCGGAAACAGAATTAGCCCTCGACGTCTGAACAACTTTTTCTGAAAAAATCCCTAAGCCGCCCGGTCACAATTTCAGCAAAAATCTGACGTTCTGGAATTCACTCAAAAATGGTGCCAAACTGTTGCAAACGGAACCCTGAAAGGTTTTTGGGTGGAAACAGATGGGTTTTTCTCATCGGAAACAGAATTAGCGATCGACGTCTGAACAACTTTTTCTGAAAAAATCCCTAAGCCGCGCGGTCACAATTTCAGCAAAAATCTGACGTTCTGGAAATCACTCAAAAATGGTGCCAAACTGATGTAAACGATCCCCTGAAAGGTTTTTCGGTGGAAACAGATGGTTTTTTCTCATCAGAAACAGAATTAGCGATCGACGTCTGAACAACTTTTTCTGAAAAAATCCCTAAGCCGCGCGGTCACAATTTCAGCAAAAATCTGACGTTCTGGAATTCACTCAAAAATGGTGCCAAACTGTTGCAAACGGAACCCTGAAAGGTTTTTCGGTAGAAACAGATGGGTTTTTCTCATCGGAAACAGAATTAGCCCTCGACGTCTGAACAACTTTTTCTGAAAAAATCCCTAAGCCGCGCGGTCACAATTTCAGCAAAAATCTGACGTTCTGGAATTCACTCAAAAATGGTGTCAAACTGTTGCAAACGATCCGCTGAAAGGTTTTTCGGTGGAAAGAGATGGGTTTTTCTCATCGGAAACAGAATTAGCGATCGACGTCTGAACAACTTTTTCTGAAAAAATCCCTAAGCCGCGCGATCACAATTTCAGCAAAAATCTGACGTTCTGGAATTCACTCAAAAATGGTGCCAAACTGTTACAAAAGGAACCCTGAAAGGTTTTTCGGTGGAAACAGATGGTTTTTTCTCATCGGAAACAGAATTAGCCCTCGACGTCTGAAAAACTTTTTCTGAAAAAATCCCTAAGCCGCGCGGTCACAATTTCAGCAAAAATCTGACGTTCTGGAATTCACTCAAAAATGGTGCCAAACTGTTGCAAACGATCCCCTGAAAGGTTTTTCGGTGGAAACAGATGGGTTTTTCTCATCGGAAACAGAATTAGCCCTCGACGTCTGAACAACTTTTTCTGAAAAAATCCCTAAGCCGCGCGGTCACAATTTCAGCAAAAATCTGACGTTCTGGAATTCACTCAAAAATGGTGCCAAACTGTTGCAAACGATCCCCTGAAAGGTTTTTCGGTGGAAACAGATGGGTTTTTCTCATCGGAAACAGAATTAGCCCTCGACGTCTGAACAACTTTTTCTGAAAAAATCCCTAAGCCGCGCGGTCACAATTTCAGCAAAAATCTGACGTTCTGGAATTCACTCAAAAATGGTGCCAAACTGTTGCAAACGATCCCCTGAAAGGTTTTTTGGTGGAAACAGATGGGTTTTTCTCATCGGAAACAGAATTAGCCCTCGACGTCTGAACAACTTTTTCTGAAAAAATCCCTAAGCCGCCCGGTCACAATTTCAGCAAAAATCTGACGTTCTGGAATTCACTCAAAAATGGTGCCAAACTGTTGCAAACGGAACCCTGAAAGGTTTTTGGGTGGAAACAGATGGGTTTTTCTCATCGGAAACAGAATTAGCGATCGACGTCTGAACAACTTTTTCTGAAAAAATCCCTAAGCCGCGCGGTCACAATTTCAGCAAAAAACTGACGTTCTGGAATTCACTCAAAAATGGTGCCAAACTGATGTAAACGATCCCCTGAAAGGTTTTTCGGTGGAAACAGATGGTTTTTTCTCATCAGAAACAGAATTAGCGATCGACGTCTGAACAACTTTTTCTGAAAAAATCCCTAAGCCGCGCGGTCACAATTTCAGCAAAAATCTGACGTTCTGGAATTCACTCAAAAATGGTGTCAAACTGTTGCAAACGATCCCCTGAAAGGTTTTTCGGTGGAAAGAGATGGGTTTTTCTCATCGGAAACAGAATTAGCGATCGACGTCTGAACAACTTTTTCTGAAAAAATCCCTAAGCCGCGCGGTCACAATTTCAGCAAAAATCTGACGTTCTGGAATTCACTCAAAAATGGTGCCAAACTGTTACAAAAGGAACCCTGAAAGGTTTTTCGGTGGAAACAGATGGTTTTTTCTCATCGGAAACAGAATTAGCCCTCGACGTCTGAAAAACTTTTTCTGAAAAAATCCCTAAGCCGCGCGGTCACAATTTCAGCAAAAATCTGACGTTCTGGAATTCACTCAAAAATGGTGCCAAACTGTTGCAAACGATCCCCTGAAAGGTTTTTCGGTGGAAACAGATGGGTTTTTCTCATCGGAAACAGAATTAGCCCTCGACGTCTGAACAACTTTTTCTGAAAAAATCCCTAAGCCGCGCGGTCACAATTTCAGCAAAAATCTGACGTTCTGGAATTCACTCAAAAATGGTGCCAAACTGTTGCAAACGGAACCCTGAAAGGTTTTTGGGTGGAAACAGATGGGTTTTTCTCATCGGAAACAGAATTAGCGATCGACGTCTGAACAACTTTTTCTGAAAAAATCCCTAAGCCGCGCGGTCACAATTTCAGCAAAAATCTGACGTTCTGGAAATCACTCAAAAATGGTGCCAAACTGATGTAAACGATCCCCTGAAAGGTTTTTCGGTGGAAACAGATGGTTTTTTCTCATCAGAAACAGAATTAGCGATCGACGTCTGAACAACTTTTTCTGAAAAAATCCCTAAGCCGCGCGGTCACAATTTCAGCAAAAATCTGACGTTCTGGAATTCACTCAAAAATGGTGCCAAACTGTTGCAAACGGAACCCTGAAAGGTTTTTCGGTAGAAACAGATGGGTTTTTCTCATCGGAAACAGAATTAGCCCTCGACGTCTGAACAACTTTTTCTGAAAAAATCCCTAAGCCGCGCGGTCACAATTTCAGCAAAAATCTGACGTTCTGGAATTCACTCAAAAATGGTGTCAAACTTTTGCAAACGATCCCCTGAAAGGTTTTTCGGTGGAAAGAGATGGGTTTTTCTCATCGGAAACAGAATTAGCGATCGACGTCTGAACAACTTTTTCTGAAAAAATCCCTAAGCCGCGCGGTCACAATTTCAGCAAAAATCTGACGTTCTGGAATTCACTCAAAAATGGTGCCAAACTGTTACAAAAGGAACCCTGAAAGGATTTTCGGTGGAAACAGATGGTTTTTTCTCATCGGAAACAGAATTAGCCCTCGACGTCTGAAAAACTTTTTCTGAAAAAATCCCTAATCCGCGCGGTCACAATTTCAGCAAAAATCTGACGTTCTGGAATTCACTCAAAAATGGTGCCAAACTGTTGCAAACGATCCCCTGAAAGGTTTTTCGGTGGAAACAGATGGGTTTTTCTCATCGGAAACAGAATTAGCCCTCGACGTCTGAACAACTTTTTCTGAAAAAATCCCTAAGCCGCGCGGTCACAATTTCAGCAAAAATCTGACGTTCTGGAATTCACTCAAAAATGGTGCCAAACTGTTGCAAACGATCCCCTGAAAGGTTTTTCGGTGGAAACAGATGGGTTTTTCTCATCGGAAACAGAATTAGCCCTCGACGTCTGAACAACTTTTTCTGAAAAAATCCCTAAGCCGCGCGGTCACAATTTCAGCAAAAATCTGACGTTCTGGAATTCACTCAAAAATGGTGCCAAACTGTTGCAAACGATCCCCTGAAAGGTTTTTTGGTGGAAACAGATGGGTTTTTCTCATCGGAAACAGAATTAGCCCTCGACGTCTGAACAACTTTTTCTGAAAAAATCCCTAAGCCGCCCGGTCACAATTTCAGCAAAAATCTGACGTTCTGGAATTCACTCAAAAATGGTGCCAAACTGTTGCAAACGGAACCCTGAAAGGTTTTTGGGTGGAAACAGATGGGTTTTTCTCATCGGAAACAGAATTAGCGATCGACGTCTGAACAACTTTTTCTGAAAAAATCCCTAAGCCGCGCGGTCACAATTTCAGCAAAAATCTGACGTTCTGGAAATCACTCAAAAATGGTGCCAAACTGATGTAAACGATCCCCTGAAAGGTTTTTCGGTGGAAACAGATGGTTTTTTCTCATCAGAAACAGAATTAGCGATCGACGTCTGAACAACTTTTTCTGAAAAAATCCCTAAGCCGCGCGGTCACAATTTCAGCAAAAATCTGACGTTCTGGAATTCACTCAAAAATGGTGCCAAACTGTTGCAAACGGAACCCTGAAAGGTTTTTCGGTAGAAACAGATGGGTTTTTCTCATCGGAAACAGAATTAGCCCTCGACGTCTGAACAACTTTTTCTGAAAAAATCCCTAAGCCGCGCGGTCACAATTTCAGCAAAAATCTGACGTTCTGGAATTCACTCAAAAATGGTGCCAAACTGTTGCAAACGATCCCCTGAAAGGTTTTTTGGTGGAAACAGATGGGTTTTTCTCATCGGAAACAGAATTAGCCCTCGACGTCTGAACAACTTTTTCTGAAAAAATCCCTAAGCCGCCCGGTCACAATTTCAGCAAAAATCTGACGTTCTGGAATTCACTCAAAAATGGTGCCAAACTGTTGCAAACGGAACCCTGAAAGGTTTTTGGGTGGAAACAGATGGGTTTTTCTCATCGGAAACAGAATTAGCGATCGACGTCTGAACAACTTTTTCTGAAAAAATCCCTAAGCCGCGCGGTCACAATTTCAGCAAAAATCTGACGTTCTGGAAATCACTCAAAAATGGTGCCAAACTGATGTAAACGATCCCCTGAAAGGTTTTTCGGTGGAAACAGATGGTTTTTTCTCATCAGAAACAGAATTAGCGATCGACGTCTGAACAACTTTTTCTGAAAAAATCCCTAAGCCGCGCGGTCACAATTTCAGCAAAAATCTGACGTTCTGGAATTCACTCAAAAATGGTGCCAAACTGTTGCAAACGGAACCCTGAAAGGTTTTTCGGTAGAAACAGATGGGTTTTTCTCATCGGAAACAGAATTAGCCCTCGACGTCTGAACAACTTTTTCTGAAAAAATCCCTAAGCCGCGCGGTCACAATTTCAGCAAAAATCTGACGTTCTGGAATTCACTCAAAAATGGTGTCAAACTGTTGCAAACGATCCCCTGAAAGGTTTTTCGGTGGAAAGAGATGGGTTTTTCTCATCGGAAACAGAATTAGCGATCGACGTCTGAACAACTTTTTCTGAAAAAATCCCTAAGCCGCGCGGTCACAATTTCAGCAAAAATCTGACGTTCTGGAATTCACTCAAAAATGGTGCCAAACTGTTACAAAAGGAACCCTGAAAGGTTTTTCGGTGGAAACAGATGGTTTTTTCTCATCGGAAACAGAATTAGCCCTCGACGTCTGAAAAACTTTTTCTGAAAAAATCCCTAAGCCGCGCGGTCACAATTTCAGCAAAAATCTGACGTTCTGGAATTCACTCAAAAATGGTGCCAAACTGTTGCAAACGATCCCCTGAAAGGTTTTTTGGTGGAAACAGATGGGTTTTTCTCATCGGAAACAGAATTAGCCCTCGACGTCTGAACAACTTTTTCTGAAAAAATCCCTAAGCCGCGCGGTCACAATTTCAGCAAAAATCTGACGTTCTGGAATTCACTCAAAAATGGTGCCAAACTGTTGCAAACGATCCCCTGAAAGGTTTTTCGGTGGAAACAGATGGGTTTTTCTCATCGGAAACAGAATTAGCCCTCGACGTCTGAACAACTTTTTCTGAAAAAATCCCTAAGCCGCGCGGTCACAATTTCAGCAAAAATCTGACGTTCTGGAATTCACTCAAAAATGGTGCCAAACTGTTGCAAACGATCCCCTGAAAGGTTTTTTGGTGGAAACAGATGGGTTTTTCTCATCGGAAACAGAATTAGCCCTCGACGTCTGAACAACTTTTTCTGAAAAAATCCCTAAGCCGCCCGGTCACAATTTCAGCAAAAATCTGACGTTCTGGAATTCACTCAAAAATGGTGCCAAACTGTTGCAAACGGAACCCTGAAAGGTTTTTGGGTGGAAACAGATGGGTTTTTCTCATCGGAAACAGAATTAGCGATCGACGTCTGAACAACTTTTTCTGAAAAAATCCCTAAGCCGCGCGGTCACAATTTCAGCAAAAAACTGACGTTCTGGAATTCACTCAAAAATGGTGCCAAACTGATGTAAACGATCCCCTGAAAGGTTTTTCGGTGGAAACAGATGGTTTTTTCTCATCAGAAACAGAATTAGCGATCGACGTCTGAACAACTTTTTCTGAAAAAATCCCTAAGCCGCGCGGTCACAATTTCAGCAAAAATCTGACGTTCTGGAATTCACTCAAAAATGGTGCCAAACTGTTGCAAACGGAACCCTGAAAGGATTTTCGGTGGAAACAGATGGGTTTTTCTCATCGGAAACAGAATTAGCCCTCGACGTCTGAACAACTTTTTCTGAAAAAATCCCTAATCCGCGCGGTCACAATTTCAGCAAAAATCTGACGTTCTGGAATTCACTCAAAAATGGTGCCAAACTGTTGCAAACGATCCCCTGAAAGGTTTTTCGGTGGAAACAGATGGGTTTTTCTCATCGGAAACAGAATTAGCCCTCGACGTCTGAACAACTTTTTCTGAAAAAATCCCTAAGCCGCGGGGTCACAATTTCAGCAAAAATCTGACGTTCTGGAATTCACTCAAAAATGGTGCCAAACTGTTGCAAACGGAACCCTGAAAGGTTTTTGGGTGGAAACAGATGGGTTTTTCTCATCGGAAACAGAATTAGCGATCGACGTCTGAACAACTTTTTCTGAAAAAATCCCTAAGCCGCGCGGTCACAATTTCAGCAAAAAACTGACGTTCTGGAATTCACTCAAAAATGGTGCCAAACTGATGAAAACGATCCCCTGAAAGGTTTTTCGGTGGAAACAGATGGTTTTTTCTCATCAGAAACAGAATTAGCGATCGACGTCTGAACAACTTTTTCTGAAAAAATCCCTAAGCCGCGCGGTCACAATTTCAGCAAAAATCTGACGTTCTGGAATTCACTCAAAAATGGTGCCAAACTGTTGCAAACGGAACCCTGAAAGGTTTTTCGGTAGAAACAGATGGGTTTTTCTCATCGGAAACAGAATTAGCCCTCGACGTCTGAACAACTTTTTCTGAAAAAATCCCTAAGCCGCGCGGTCACAATTTCAGCAAAAATCTGACGTTCTGGAATTCACTCAAAAATGGTGTCAAACTGTTGCAAACGATCCCCTGAAAGGTTTTTCGGTGGAAAGAGATGGGTTTTTCTCATCGGAAACAGAATTAGCGATCGACGTCTGAACAACTTTTTCTGAAAAAATCCCTAAGCCGCGCGGTCACAATTTCAGCAAAAATCTGACGTTCTGGAATTCACTCAAAAATGGTGCCAAACTGTTACAAAAGGAACCCTGAAAGGTTTTTCGGTGGAAACAGATGGTTTTTTCTCATCGGAAACAGAATTAGCCCTCGACGTCTGAAAAACTTTTTCTGAAAAAATCCCTAAGCCGCGCGGTCACAATTTCAGCAAAAATCTGACGTTCTGGAATTCACTCAAAGATGGTGCCAAACTGTTGCAAACGATCCCCTGAAAGGTTTTTCGGTGGAAACAGATGGGTTTTTCTCATCGGAAACAGAATTAGCCCTCGACGTCTGAACAACTTTTTCTGAAAAAATCCCTAAGCCGCGCGGTCACAATTTCAGCAAAAATCTGACGTTCTGGAATTCACTCAAAAATGGTGCCAAACTGTTGCAAACGGAACCCTGAAAGGTTTTTGGGTGGAAACAGATGGGTTTTTCTCATCGGAAACAGAATTAGCGATCGACGTCTGAACAACTTTTTCTGAAAAAATCCCTAAGCCGCGCGGTCACAATTTCAGCAAAAATCTGACGTTCTGGAAATCACTCAAAAATGGTGCCAAACTGATGTAAACGATCCCCTGAAAGGTTTTTCGGTGGAAACAGATGGTTTTTTCTCATCAGAAACAGAATTAGCGATCGACGTCTGAACAACTTTTTCTGAAAAAATCCCTAAGCCGCGCGGTCACAATTTCAGCAAAAATCTGACGTTCTGGAATTCACTCAAAAATGGTGCCAAACTGTTGCAAACGGAACCCTGAAAGGTTTTTCGGTAGAAACAGATGGGTTTTTCTCATCGGAAACAGAATTAGCCCTCGACGTCTGAACAACTTTTTCTGAAAAAATCCCTAAGCCGCGCGGTCACAATTTCAGCAAAAATCTGACGTTCTGGAATTCACTCAAAAATGGTGTCAAACTGTTGCAAACGATCCGCTGAAAGGTTTTTCGGTGGAAAGAGATGGGTTTTTCTCATCGGAAACAGAATTAGCGATCGACGTCTGAACAACTTTTTCTGAAAAAATCCCTAAGCCGCGCGGTCACAATTTCAGCAAAAATCTGACGTTCTGGAATTCACTCAAAAATGGTGCCAAACTGTTACAAAAGGAACCCTGAAAGGTTTTTCGGTGGAAACAGATGGTTTTTTCTCATCGGAAACAGAATTAGCCCTCGACGTCTGAAAAACTTTTTCTGAAAAAATCCCTAAGCCGCGCGGTCACAATTTCAGCAAAAATCTGACGTTCTGGAATTCACTCAAAAATGGTGCCAAACTGTTGCAAACGATCCCCTGAAAGGTTTTTCGGTGGAAACAGATGGGTTTTTCTCATCGGAAACAGAATTAGCCCTCGACGTCTGAACAACTTTTTCTGAAAAAATCCCTAAGCCGCGCGGTCACAATTTCAGCAAAAATCTGACGTTCTGGAATTCACTCAAAAATGGTGCCAAACTGTTGCAAACGATCCCCTGAAAGGTTTTTGGGTGGAAACAGATGGGTTTTTCTCATCGGAAACAGAATTAGCCCTCGACGTCTGAACAACTTTTTCTGAAAAAATCCCTAAGCCGCCCGGTCACAATTTCAGCAAAAATCTGACGTTCTGGAATTCACTCAAAAATGGTGCCAAACTGTTGCAAACGGAACCCTGAAAGGATTTTCGGTGGAAACAGATGGGTTTTTCTCATCGGAAACAGAATTAGCCCTCGACGTCTGAACAACTTTTTCTGAAAAAATCCCTAAGCCGCGCGGTCACAATTTCAGCAAAAATCTGACGTTCTGGAATTCACTCAAAAATGGTGCCAAACTGTTGCAAACGATCCCCTGAAAGGTTTTTCGGTGGAAACAGATGGGTTTTTCTAATCGGAAACAGAATTAGCCCTCGAGGTCTGAACAACTTTTTCTGAAAAAATCCCTAAGCCGCGCGGTCACAATTTCAGCAAAAATCTGACGTTCTGGAATTCACTCAAAAATGGTGCCAAACTGTTGCAAACGGAACCCTGAAAGGTTTTTCGGTGGAAACAGATGGGTTTTTCTCATCGGAAACAGAATTAGCGATCGACGTCTGAACAACTTTTTCTGAAAAAATCCCTAAGGCGCGGTCACAATTTCAGCAAAAAACTGACGTTCTGGAATTCACTCAAAAATGGTGCCAAACTGATGTAAACGATCCCCTGAAAGGTTTTTCGGTGGAAACAGATGGTTTTTTCTCATCAGAAACAGAATTAGCGATCGACGTCTGAACAACTTTTTCTGAAAAAATCCCTAAGCCGCGCGGTCACAATTTCAGCAAAAATCTGACATTTTGGAATTCACTCAAAAATGGTGCCAAACTGTTGCAAACGATCCCCTAAAAGGTTTTTCGATGAAAAAAGATTGGTTTTTCTCATCGGAAACAGAATTAGCGATCGACGTCTGAACAACTTTTCTGAAAAAATCCCTAAGCCGCGTGGTCACAATTTCAGCAAAAATCTGACGTTCTGGAATTAACTCAAAAATGGTGCCAAACTGTTGCAAACGATCCACTGAAAGGATTTTCGGTTAAAACAGATGGGTTTTTCTCATCGGAAACAGAATTAGCCCTCGACGTCTGAACAACTTTTTCTGAAAAAATCCCTAAGCCGCGCGGTCACAATTTCAGCAAAAATCTGACGTTCTGGAATTCACTCAAAAATGGTGCCAAACTGTTGCAAACGGAACCCTGAAAGGTTTTTCGGTGGAAACAGATGGGTTTTTCTCATCGGAAACAGAATTAGCGATCGACGTCTGAACAACTTTTTCTGAAAAAATCCCTAAGCCGCGCGGTCACAATTTCAGCAAAAATCTGACATTTTGGAATTCACTCAAAAATGGTGCTAAACTGTTGCAAACGATCCCCTGAAAGGATTTTCGCTGGAAACAGATCGGTTTTTCTCATCGGAAACCGTATTAGGCCTCGAAGTCTGAACAACTTTTTCTGAAAAAATCCCTAACCCGCGCGGTCACAATTTCAGCAAAAATCTGACGTTCTGGAATTCACTCAAAAATGGTGCCAAACTGTTGCAAACGATCCCCTGAAAGGTTTTTCGGTGGAAACAGATGGTTTTTTCTCATCGGAAACAGAATTAGCCCTCGACGTCTGAACAACCTTTTCTGAAAAAATCCCTAATCCGCGCGGTCACAATTTCAGCAAAAATCTGACGTTCTGGAATTCACTCAAAAATGGTGCCAAACTGTTGCAAACGATCCCCTGAAAGGTTTTTCGGTGGAAACAGATGGGTTTTTCTCATCGGAAACAGAATTAGCCCTCGACGTCTGAACAACTTTTTCTGAAAAAATCCCTAAGCCGCGCGGTCACAATTTCAGCAAAAATCTGACGTTCTGGAATTCACTCAAAAATGGTGCCAAACTGTTGCAAACGGAACCCTGAAAGGTTTTTCGGTGGAAACAGATGGGTTTTTCTCATCGGAAACAGAATTAGCGATCGACGTCTGAACAACTTTTTCTGAAAAAATCCCTAAGGCGCGGTCACAATTTCAGCAAAAAACTGACGTTCTGGAATTCACTCAAAAATAGTGCCAAACTGTTGCAAACGATCCCCTGAAAGGATTTTCGGTGGAAACAGATGGGTTTTTCTCATCAGAAACAGAATTAGCGATCGACGTCTGAACAACTTTTTCTGAAAAAATCCCTAAGCCGCGCGGTCACAATTTCAGCAAAAATCTGACATTTTGGAATTCACTCAAAAATGGTGCCAAACTGTTGCAAACGATCCCCTAAAAGGTTTTTCGGTGGAAACAGATCGGTTTTTCTCATCGGAAACCGTATTAGGCCTCGAAGTCTGAACAACTTTTTCTGAAAAAATCCCTAACCCGCGCGGTCACAATTTCAGCAAAAATCTTACGTTCTGGAATTCACTCAAAAATGGTGCCAAACTGTTGCAAACGATCCCCTGAAAGGATTTTCGGTGGAAACAGATGGGTTTTTCTCATCGGAAACAGAATTAGCCCTCGACGTCTGAACAACTTTTTCTGAAAAGATCCCTAACCCGCGCGGTCACAATTTCAGCAAAAATCTGACGTTCTGGAATTCACTCAAAAATGGTGCCAAACTGTTGCAAACGGAACCCTGAAAGGTTTTTGGGTGGAAACAGATGGGTTTTTCTCATCGGAAACAGAATTAGCGATCGACGTCTGAACAACTTTTTCTGAAAAAATCCCTAAGCCGCGCGGTCACAATTTCAGCAAAAAACTGACGTTCTGGAATTCACTCAAAAATGGTGCCAAACTGATGTAAACGATCCCCTGAAAGGTTTTTCAGTGGAAACAGATGGTTTTTTCTCATCAGAAACAGAATTAGCGATCGACGTCTGAACAACTTTTTCTGAAAAAATCCCTAAGCCGCGCGGTCACAATTTCAGCAAAAATCTGACATTTTGGAATTCACTCAAAAATGGTGCCAAACTGTTGCAAACGATCCCCTAAAAGGTTTTTCGGTGAAAAAAGATGGGTTTTTCTCATCGGAAACAGAATTAGCGATCGACGTCTGACCAACTTTTTCTGAAAAAATCCCTAAGCCGCGCGGTCACAATTTCAGCAAAAATCTGACATTTTGGAATTCACTCAAAAATGGTGCTAAACTGTTGCAAACGATCCCCTGAAAGGTTTTTCGGTGGAAACAGATCGGTTTTTCTCATCGGAAACCGTATTAGGCCTCGAAGTCTGAACAACTTTTTCTGAAAAAATCCCTAACCCGCGCGGTCACAATTTCAGCAAAAATCTGACGTTCTGGAATTCACTCAAAAATGGTGCCAAACTGTTGCAAACGATCCCCTGAAAGGATTTTCGGTGGAAACAGATGGGTTTTTCTCATCGGAAACAGAATTAGCCCTCGACGTCTGAACAACTTTTTCTGAAAAGATCCCTAACCCGCGCGGTCACAATTTCAGCAAAAATCTGACGTTCTGGAATTCACTCAAAAATGGTGCCAAACTGTTGCAAACGGAACCCAGAAAGGTTTTTCGGAGGAAACAGATGGGTTTTTCTCATCGGAAACAGAATTAGCGATCGACGTCTGAACAACTTTTTCTGAAAAAATCCCGAAGGCGCGGTCACAATTTCAGCAAAAAACTGACGTTCTGGAATTCACTCAAAAATGGTGCCAAACTGATGTAAACGATCCCCTGAAAGGTTTTTCGGTGGAAACAGATGGTTTTTTCTCATCAGAAACAGAATTAGCGATCGACGTCTGAACAACTTTTTCTGAAAAAATCCCTAAGCCGCGCGGTCACAATTTCAGCAAAAATCTGACATTTTGGAATTCCCTCAAAAATGGTGCCAAACTGTTGCAAACGATCCCCTAAAAGGTTTTTCGGTGAAAAAAGATGGGTTTTTCTCATCGGAAACAGAATTAGCGATCGACGTCTGAACAACTTTTCTGAAAAAATCCCTAAGCCGCGTGGTCACAATTTCAGCAAAAATCTGACGTTCTGGAATTCACTCAAAAATGGTGCCAAACTGTTGCAAACGATCCCCTGAAAGGTTTTTCGGTGGAAACAGATCGGTTTTTCTCATCGGAAACCGTATTAGGCCTCGAAGTCTGAACAACTTTTTCTGAAAAAATCCCTAACCCGCGCGGTCACAATTTCAGCAAAAATCTGACGTTCTGGAATTCACTCAAAAATGGTGCCAAACTGTTGCAAACGATCCCCTGAAAGGATTTTCGGTGGAAACAGATGGGTTTTTCTCATCGGAAACAGAATTAGCCCTCGACGTCTGAACAACTTTTTCTGAAAAGATCCCTAACCCGCGCGGTCACAATTTCAGCAAAAAACTGACGTTCTGGAATTCACTCAAAAATGGTGCCAAACTGTTGCAAACGATCCCCTGAAAGGTTTTTCGGTGGAAACAGATGGGTTTTTCTCATCGGAAACAGAATTAGCGATCGACGTCTGAACAACTTTTTCTGAAAAAATCCCTAAGCCGCGCGGTCACAATTTCAGCAAAAATCTGACATTTTGGAATTCACTCAAAAATGGTGCTAAACTGTTGCAAACGATCCCCTGAAAGGTTTTTCGGTGGAAACAGATCGGTTTTTCTCATCGGAAACCGTATTACCGCTCGAAGTCTGAACAACTTTTTCTGAAAAAATCCCTAACCCGCGCGGTCACAATTTCAGCAAAAATCTGACGTTCTGGAATTCACTCAAAAATGGTGCCAAACTGTTGCAAACGATCCCCTGAAAGGTTTTTCGGTCAAAAAAGATGGGTTTTTCTCATCGGAAACAGAATTAGCCCTCGACGTCTGAACAACTTTTTCTGAAAAGATCCCTAACCCGCGCGGTCACAATTTCAGCAAAAATCTGACGTTCTGGAATTCACTCAAAAATGGTGCCAAACTGTTGCAAACGGAACCCTGAAAGGTTTTTCGGTGGAAACAGATGGGTTTTTCTCATCGGAAACAGAATTAGCCCTCGACGTCTGAACAACTTTTTCTGAAAAAATCCCTAAGCCGCGCGGTCACAATTTCAGCAAAAATCTGACGTTCTGGAATTCACTCAAAAATGGTGCCAAACTGTTGTAAACGATCCCCTGAAAGGTTTTTCGGTGGAAACAGACGTTTTTTTCTCATTGGAAACAGATTTAGCCCTCGACGTCTCAACAACTTTTTCTGAAAAAATCCCTAAGCCGTGCGGTCACAATTTCAGCAAAAATCTAACATTCTGGAATTCACTCAAAAATGGTGCCAAACTGTTACAAAAGGAACCCTGAAAGGTTTTTCGGTGCAAACAGATGGGTTTTTCTCATCGGAAACAGAATTAGCCCTCGACGTCTGAACAACTTTATCTGAAAAAATCCCTAAGCCGCGCGGTCACAATTTCAGCAAAAATCTGACGTTTTTGAATTCACTCAAAAATGGTGCCAAACTGTTGCAAACGGAACCCTGAAAGGTTTTTCGGTAGAAACAGATGGGTTTTTCTCATCCGAAACAGAATTAGCCCTCGACGTCTGAACAACTTTTTCTGAAAAAATCCCTAACCCGCGCGGTCACAATTTCAGCAAAAATCTGACGTTCTGGAATTCACTCAAAAATGGTGCCAAACTGTTGCAAACGATCCCCTGAAAGGTTTTTCGGTCAAAAAAGATGGGTTTTTCTCATCGGAAACAGAATTAGCCCTCGACGTCTGAACAACTTTTTCTGAAAAGATCCCTAACCCGCGCGGTCACAATTTCAGCAAAAATCTGACGTTCTGGAATTCACTCAAAAATGGTGCCAAACTGTTGCAAACGGAACCCTGAAAGGTTTTTCGGTGGAAACAGATGGGTTTTTCTCATCGGAAACAGAATTAGCCCTCGACGTCTGAACAACTTTTTCTGAAAAAATCCCTAAGCCGCGCGGTCACAATTTCAGCAAAAATCTGACGTTCTGGAATTCACTCAAAAATGGTGCCAAACTGTTGTAAACGATCCCCTGAAAGGTTTTTCGGTGGAAACAGACGTTTTTTTCTCATTGGAAACAGATTTAGCCCTCGACGTCTGAACAACTTTTTCTGAAAAAATCCCTAAGCCGCGCGGTCACAATTTCAGCAAAAATCTGACGTTCTGGAATTCACTCAAAAATGGTGCCAAACTGTTGCAAACGGAACCCTGAAAGGTTTTTCGGTGGAAACAGATGGGTTTTTCTCATCGGAAACAGAATTAGCGATCGACGTCTGAACAACTTTTTCTGAAAAAATCCCTAAGGCGCGGTCACAATTTCAGCAAAAAACTGACGTTCTGGAATTCACTCAAAAATGGTGCCAAACTGATGTAAACGATCCCCTGAAAGGTTTTTCGGTGGAAACAGATGGTTTTTTCTCATCAGAAACAGAATTAGCGATCGACGTCTGAACAACTTTTTCTGAAAAAATCCCTAAGCCGCGCGGTCACAATTTCAGCAAAAATCTGACATTTTGGAATTCACTCAAAAATGGTGCCAAACTGTTGCAAACGATCCCCTAAAAGGTTTTTCGGTGGAAACAGATCGGTTTTTCTCATCGGAAACCGTATTAGGCCTCGAAGTCTGAACAACTTTTTCTGAAAAAATCCCTAACCCGCGCGGTCACAATTTCAGCAAAAATCTTACGTTCTGGAATTCACTCAAAAATGGTGCCAAACTGTTGCAAACGATCCCCTGAAAGGATTTTCGGTGGAAACAGATGGGTTTTTCTCATCGGAAACAGAATTAGCCCTCGACGTCTGAACAACTTTTTCTGAAAAGATCCCTAACCCGCGCGGTCACAATTTCAGCAAAAATCTGACGTTCTGGAATTCACTCAAAAATGGTGCCAAACTGTTGCAAACGGAACCCTGAAAGGTTTTTGGGTGGAAACAGATGGGTTTTTCTCATCGGAAACAGAATTAGCGATCGACGTCTGAACAACTTTTTCTGAAAAAATCCCTAAGCCGCGCGGTCACAATTTCAGCAAAAAACTGACGTTCTGGAATTCACTCAAAAATGGTGCCAAACTGATGTAAACGATCCCCTGAAAGGTTTTTCAGTGGAAACAGATGGTTTTTTCTCATCAGAAACAGAATTAGCGATCGACGTCTGAACAACTTTTTCTGAAAAAATCCCTAAGCCGCGCGGTCACAATTTCAGCAAAAATCTGACATTTTGGAATTCACTCAAAAATGGTGCCAAACTGTTGCAAACGATCCCCTAAAAGGTTTTTCGGTGAAAAAAGATGGGTTTTTCTCATCGGAAACAGAATTAGCGATCGACGTCTGACCAACTTTTTCTGAAAAAATCCCTAAGCCGCGCGGTCACAATTTCAGCAAAAATCTGACATTTTGGAATTCACTCAAAAATGGTGCTAAACTGTTGCAAACGATCCCCTGAAAGGTTTTTCGGTGGAAACAGATCGGTTTTTCTCATCGGAAACCGTATTAGGCCTCGAAGTCTGAACAACTTTTTCTGAAAAAATCCCTAACCCGCGCGGTCACAATTTCAGCAAAAATCTGACGTTCTGGAATTCACTCAAAAATGGTGCCAAACTGTTGCAAACGATCCCCTGAAAGGATTTTCGGTGGAAACAGATGGGTTTTTCTCATCGGAAACAGAATTAGCCCTCGACGTCTGAACAACTTTTTCTGAAAAGTTCCCTAACCCGCGCGGTCACAATTTCAGCAAAAATCTGACGTTCTGGAATTCACTCAAAAATGGTGCCAAACTGTTGCAAACGGAACCCAGAAAGGTTTTTCGGAGGAAACAGATGGGTTTTTCTCATCGGAAACAGAATTAGCGATCGACGTCTGAACAACTTTTTCTGAAAAAATCCCGAAGGCGCGGTCACAATTTCAGCAAAAAACTGACGTTCTGGAATTCACTCAAAAATGGTGCCAAACTGATGTAAACGATCCCCTGAAAGGTTTTTCGGTGGAAACAGATGGTTTTTTCTCATCAGAAACAGAATTAGCGATCGACGTCTGAACAACTTTTTCTGAAAAAATCCCTAAGCCGCGCGGTCACAATTTCAGCAAAAATCTGACATTTTGGAATTCCCTCAAAAATGGTGCCAAACTGTTGCAAACGATCCCCTAAAAGGTTTTTCGGTGAAAAAAGATGGGTTTTTCTCATCGGAAACAGAATTAGCGATCGACGTCTGAACAACTTTTCTGAAAAAATCCCTAAGCCGCGTGGTCACAATTTCAGCAAAAATCTGACGTTCTGGAATTCACTCAAAAATGGTGCCAAACTGTTGCAAACGATCCCCTGAAAGGTTTTTCGGTGGAAACAGATCGGTTTTTCTCATCGGAAACCGTATTAGGCCTCGAAGTCTGAACAACTTTTTCTGAAAAAATCCCTAACCCGCGCGGTCACAATTTCAGCAAAAATCTGACGTTCTGGAATTCACTCAAAAATGGTGCCAAACTGTTGCAAACGATCCCCTGAAAGGATTTTCGGTGGAAACAGATGGGTTTTTCTCATCGGAAACAGAATTAGCCCTCGACGTCTGAACAACTTTTTCTGAAAAGATCCCTAACCCGCGCGGTCACAATTTCAGCAAAAATCTGACGTTCTGGAATTCACTCAAAAATGGTGCCAAACTGTTGCAAACGGAACCCTGAAAGGTTTTTCGGTGGAAACAGATGGGTTTTTCTCATCGGAAACAGAATTAGCGATCGACGTCTGAACAACTTTTTCTGAAAAAATCCCTAAGCCGCGCGGTCACAATTTCAGCAAAAAACTGACGTTCTGGAATTCACTCAAAAATGGTGCCAAACTGTTGCAAACGATCCCCTAAAAGGTTTTTCGGTGAAAAAAGATGGGTTTTTCTCATCGGAAACAGAATTAGCGATCGACGTCTGAACAACTTTTTCTGAAAAAATCCCTAAGCCGCGCGGTCACAATTTCAGCAAAAATCTGACATTTTGGAATTCACTCAAAAATGGTGCTAAACTGTTGCAAACGATCCCCTGAAAGGTTTTTCGGTGGAAACAGATCGGTTTTTCTCATCGGAAACCGTATTACCGCTCGAAGTCTGAACAACTTTTTCTGAAAAAATCCCTAACCCGCGCGGTCACAATTTCAGCAAAAATCTGACGTTCTGGAATTCACTCAAAAATGGTGCCAAACTGTTGCAAACGATCCCCTGAAAGGTTTTTCGGTCAAAAAAGATGGGTTTTTCTCATCGGAAACAGAATTAGCCCTCGACGTCTGAACAACTTTTTCTGAAAAGATCCCTAACCCGCGCGGTCACAATTTCAGCAAAAATCTGACGTTCTGGAATTCACTCAAAAATGGTGCCAAACTGTTGCAAACGGAACCCTGAAAGGTTTTTCGGTGGAAACAGATGGGTTTTTCTCATCGGAAACAGAATTAGCCCTCGACGTCTGAACAACTTTTTCTGAAAAAATCCCTAAGCCGCGCGGTCACAATTTCAGCAAAAATCTGACGTTCTGGAATTCACTCAAAAATGGTGCCAAACTGTTGTAAACGATCCCCTGAAAGGTTTTTCGGTGGAAACAGACGTTTTTTTCTCATTGGAAACAGATTTAGCCCTCGACGTCTCAACAACTTTTTCTGAAAAAATCCCTAAGCCGCGCGGTCACAATTTCAGCAAAAATCTGACGTTTTTGAATTCACTCAAAAATGGTGCCAAACTGTTACAAAAGGAACCCTGAAAGGTTTTTCGGTGCAAACAGATGGGTTTTTCTCATCGGAAACAGAATTAGCCCTCGACGTCTGAACAACTTTATCTGAAAAAATCCCTAAGCCGCGCGGTCACAATTTCAGCAAAAATCTGACGTTTTTGAATTCACTCAAAAATGGTGCCAAACTGTTGCAAACGGAACCCTGAAAGGTTTTTCGGTAGAAACAGATGGGTTTTTCTCATCCGAAACAGAAT
Source organism: Podarcis pityusensis (assembly GCF_964106645.2). Classification (NCBI taxonomy): domain Eukaryota; kingdom Metazoa; phylum Chordata; class Lepidosauria; order Squamata; family Lacertidae; genus Podarcis; species Podarcis pityusensis. The sequence goes on from NW_028293451.1 coordinate 21,917, forward strand.
TAGCCCTCGACGTCTGAACAACTTTTTCTGAAAAAATCCCTAACCCGCGCGGTCACAATTTCAGCAAAAATCTGACGTTCTGGAATTCACTCAAAAATGGTGCCAAACTGTTGCAAACGATCCCCTGAAAGGTTTTTCGGTCAAAAAAGATGGGTTTTTCTCATCGGAAACAGAATTAGCCCTCGACGTCTGAACAACTTTTTCTGAAAAGATCCCTAACCCGCGCGGTCACAATTTCAGCAAAAATCTGACGTTCTGGAATTCACTCAAAAATGGTGCCAAACTGTTGCAAACGGAACCCTGAAAGGTTTTTCGGTGGAAACAGATGGGTTTTTCTCATCGGAAACAGAATTAGCCCTCGACGTCTGAACAACTTTTTCTGAAAAAATCCCTAAGCCGCGCGGTCACAATTTCAGCAAAAATCTGACGTTCTGGAATTCACTCAAAAATGGTGCCAAACTGTTGTAAACGATCCCCTGAAAGGTTTTTCGGTGGAAACAGACGTTTTTTTCTCATTGGAAACAGATTTAGCCCTCGACGTCTGAACAACTTTTTCTGAAAAAATCCCTAAGCCGCGCGGTCACAATTTCAGCAAAAATCTGACATTCTGTAATTCACTCAAAAATGGTGCCAAACTGTTACAAAAGGAACCCTGAAAGGTTTTTCGGTGCAAACAGATGGGTTTTTCTAATCGGAAACAGAATTAGCGATCGACGTCTGAACAACTTTATCTGAAAAAATCCCTAAGCCGCGCGGTCACAATTTCAGCAAAAATCTGACGTTTTTGAATTCACTCAAAAATGGTGCCAAACTGTTGCAAACGGAACCCTGAAAGGTTTTTCGGTAGAAACAGATGGGTTTTTCTCATCCGAAACAGAATTAGCCCTCGACGTCTGAACAACTTTTTCTGAAAAAATCCCTAAGCCGCGCGGTCACAATTTCAGCAAAAATCTGACGTTCTGGAATTCACTCAAAAATGGTGCCAAACTGTTGCAAACGATCCCCTGAAAGGATTTTCGGTGGAAACAGATGGGTTTTTCTCATCGGAAACAGAATTAGCCATCGAAGTCTGAACAACTTTTTCTGAAAAGATCCCTAAGCCGCGCGGTCACAATTTCAGCAAAAATCTGACGTTCTGGAATTCACTCAAAAATGGTGCCAAACTGTTGCAAACGGAACCCAGAAAGGTTTTTCGGAGGAAACAGATGGGTTTTTCTCATCGGAAACAGAATTAGCGATCGACGTCTGAACAACTTTTTCTGAAAAAATCCCTAAGCCGCGCGGTCACAATTTCAGCAAAAATCTGACATTTTGGAATTCACTCAAAAATGGTGCCAAATTGTTGCAAACGATCCCCTGAAAGGTTTTTCGGTGAAAAAAGATGGGTTTTTCTAATCGGAAACAGATTTAGCGATCGACGTCTGAACAACTTTTTCTGAAAAAATCCCTAAGCCGCGCGGTCACAATTTCAGCAAAAATCTGACGTTCTGGAATTCACTCAAAAATGGTGCCAAACTGTTACAAAAGGAACCCTGAAAGGTTTTTCGGTGCAAACAGATGGGTTTTTCTCATCGGAAACAGAATTAGCCCTCGACGTCTGAGCAACTTTTTCTGAAAAGATCCGTAAGCCGCGCGGTCACAATTTCAGCAAAAATCTGATGTTCTGGAATTCACTCAAAAATGGTGCCAAACTGTTGCAAACGATCCCCTGAAAGGTTTTTCGGTCAAAAAAGATGGGTTTTTCTCATCGGAAACAGAATTAGCCCTCGACGTCTGAACAACTTTTTCTGAAAAGATCCCTAACCCGCGCGGTCACAATTTCAGCAAAAATCTGACGTTCTGGAATTCACTCAAAAATGGTGCCAAACTGTTGCAAACGATCCCCTGAAAGGTTTTTCGGTCAAAAAAGATGGGTTTTTCTCATCGGAAACAGAATTAGCCCTCGACGTCTGAACAACTTTTTCTGAAAAGATCCCTAACCCGCGCGGTCACAATTTCAGCAAAAATCTGACGTTCTGGAATTCACTCAAAAATGGTGCCAAACTGTTGCAAACGGAACCCTGAAAGGTTTTTCGGTGGAAACAGATGGGTTTTTCTCATCGGAAACAGAATTAGCCCTCGACGTCTGAACAACTTTTTCTGAAAAGATCCCTAACCCGCGCGGTCACAATTTCAGCAAAAATCTGACGTTCTGGAATTCACTCAAAAATGGTGCCAAACTGTTGCAAACGGAACCCTGAAAGGTTTTTGGGTGGAAACAGATGGGTTTTTCTCATCGGAAACAGAATTAGCGATCGACGTCTGAACAACTTTTTCTGAAAAAATCCCTAAGCCGCGCGGTCACAATTTCAGCAAAAAACTGACGTTCTGGAATTCACTCAAAAATGGTGCCAAACTGATGTAAACGATCCCCTGAAAGGTTTTTCAGTGGAAACAGATGGTTTTTTCTCATCAGAAACAGAATTAGCGATCGACGTCTGAACAACTTTTTCTGAAAAAATCCCTAAGCCGCGCGGTCACAATTTCAGCAAAAATCTGACATTTTGGAATTCACTCAAAAATGGTGCCAAACTGTTGCAAACGATCCCCTAAAAGGTTTTTCGGTGAAAAAAGATGGGTTTTTCTCATCGGAAACAGAATTAGCGATCGACGTCTGACCAACTTTTTCTGAAAAAATCCCTAAGCCGCGCGGTCACAATTTCAGCAAAAATCTGACATTTTGGAATTCACTCAAAAATGGTGCTAAACTGTTGCAAACGATCCCCTGAAAGGTTTTTCGGTGGAAACAGATCGGTTTTTCTCATCGGAAACCGTATTAGGCCTCGAAGTCTGAACAACTTTTTCTGAAAAAATCCCTAACCCGCGCGGTCACAATTTCAGCAAAAATCTGACGTTCTGGAATTCACTCAAAAATGGTGCCAAACTGTTGCAAACGATCCCCTGAAAGGATTTTCGGTGGAAACAGATGGGTTTTTCTCATCGGAAACAGAATTAGCCCTCGACGTCTGAACAACTTTTTCTGAAAAGATCCCTAACCCGCGCGGTCACAATTTCAGCAAAAATCTGACGTTCTGGAATTCACTCAAAAATGGTGCCAAACTGTTGCAAACGGAACCCAGAAAGGTTTTTCGGAGGAAACAGATGGGTTTTTCTCATCGGAAACAGAATTAGCGATCGACGTCTGAACAACTTTTTCTGAAAAAATCCCGAAGGCGCGGTCACAATTTCAGCAAAAAACTGACGTTCTGGAATTCACTCAAAAATGGTGCCAAACTGATGTAAACGATCCCCTGAAAGGTTTTTCGGTGGAAACAGATGGTTTTTTCTCATCAGAAACAGAATTAGCGATCGACGTCTGAACAACTTTTTCTGAAAAAATCCCTAAGCCGCGCGGTCACAATTTCAGCAAAAATCTGACATTTTGGAATTCCCTCAAAAATGGTGCCAAACTGTTGCAAACGATCCCCTAAAAGGTTTTTCGGTGAAAAAAGATGGGTTTTTCTCATCGGAAACAGAATTAGCGATCGACGTCTGAACAACTTTTCTGAAAAAATCCCTAAGCCGCGTGGTCACAATTTCAGCAAAAATCTGACGTTCTGGAATTCACTCAAAAATGGTGCCAAACTGTTGCAAACGATCCCCTGAAAGGTTTTTCGGTGGAAACAGATCGGTTTTTCTCATCGGAAACCGTATTAGGCCTCGAAGTCTGAACAACTTTTTCTGAAAAAATCCCTAACCCGCGCGGTCACAATTTCAGCAAAAATCTGACGTTCTGGAATTCACTCAAAAATGGTGCCAAACTGTTGCAAACGATCCCCTGAAAGGATTTTCGGTGGAAACAGATGGGTTTTTCTCATCGGAAACAGAATTAGCCCTCGACGTCTGAACAACTTTTTCTGAAAAGATCCCTAACCCGCGCGGTCACAATTTCAGCAAAAATCTGACGTTCTGGAATTCACTCAAAAATGGTGCCAAACTGTTGCAAACGGAACCCTGAAAGGTTTTTCGGTGGAAACAGATGGGTTTTTCTCATCGGAAACAGAATTAGCGATCGACGTCTGAACAACTTTTTCTGAAAAAATCCCTAAGCCGCGCGGTCACAATTTCAGCAAAAAACTGACGTTCCGGAATTCACTCAAAAATGGTGCCAAACTGTTGCAAACGATCCCCTAAAAGGTTTTTCGGTGAAAAAAGATGGGTTTTTCTCATCGGAAACAGAATTAGCGATCGACGTCTGAACAACTTTTTCTGAAAAAATCCCTAAGCCGCGCGGTCACAATTTCAGCAAAAATCTGACATTTTGGAATTCACTCAAAAATGGTGCTAAACTGTTGCAAACGATCCCCTGAAAGGTTTTTCGGTGGAAACAGATCGGTTTTTCTCATCGGAAACCGTATTACCGCTCGAAGTCTGAACAACTTTTTCTGAAAAAATCCCTAACCCGCGCGGTCACAATTTCAGCAAAAATCTGACGTTCTGGAATTCACTCAAAAATGGTGCCAAACTGTTGCAAACGATCCCCTGAAAGGTTTTTCGGTCAAAAAAGATGGGTTTTTCTCATCGGAAACAGAATTAGCCCTCGACGTCTGAACAACTTTTTCTGAAAAGATCCCTAACCCGCGCGGTCACAATTTCAGCAAAAATCTGACGTTCTGGAATTCACTCAAAAATGGTGCCAAACTGTTGCAAACGGAACCCTGAAAGGTTTTTCGGTGGAAACAGATGGGTTTTTCTCATCGGAAACAGAATTAGCCCTCGACGTCTGAACAACTTTTTCTGAAAAAATCCCTAAGCCGCGCGGTCACAATTTCAGCAAAAATCTGACGTTCTGGAATTCACTCAAAAATGGTGCCAAACTGTTGTAAACGATCCCCTGAAAGGTTTTTCGGTGGAAACAGACGTTTTTTTCTCATTGGAAACAGATTTAGCCCTCGACGTCTCAACAACTTTTTCTGAAAAAATCCCTAAGCCGCGCGGTCACAATTTCAGCAAAAATCTGACGTTTTTGAATTCACTCAAAAATGGTGCCAAACTGTTACAAAAGGAACCCTGAAAGGTTTTTCGGTGCAAACAGATGGGTTTTTCTCATCGGAAACAGAATTAGCCCTCGACGTCTGAACAACTTTATCTGAAAAAATCCCTAAGCCGCGCGGTCACAATTTCAGCAAAAATCTGACGTTTTTGAATTCACTCAAAAATGGTGCCAAACTGTTGCAAACGGAACCCTGAAAGGTTTTTCGGTAGAAACAGATGGGTTTTTCTCATCCGAAACAGAATTAGCCCTCGACGTCTGAACAACTTTTTCTGAAAAAATCCCTAACCCGCGCGGTCACAATTTCAGCAAAAATCTGACGTTCTGGAATTCACTCAAAAATGGTGCCAAACTGTTGCAAACGATCCCCTGAAAGGTTTTTCGGTCAAAAAAGATGGGTTTTTCTCATCGGAAACAGAATTAGCCCTCGACGTCTGAACAACTTTTTCTGAAAAGATCCCTAACCCGCGCGGTCACAATTTCAGCAAAAATCTGACGTTCTGGAATTCACTCAAAAATGGTGCCAAACTGTTGCAAACGGAACCCTGAAAGGTTTTTCGGTGGAAACAGATGGGTTTTTCTCATCGGAAACAGAATTAGCCCTCGACGTCTGAACAACTTTTTCTGAAAAAATCCCTAAGCCGCGCGGTCACAATTTCAGCAAAAATCTGACGTTCTGGAATTCACTCAAAAATGGTGCCAAACTGTTGTAAACGATCCCCTGAAAGGTTTTTCGGTGGAAACAGACGTTTTTTTCTCATTGGAAACAGATTTAGCCCTCGACGTCTGAACAACTTTTTCTGAAAAAATCCCTAAGCCGCGCGGTCACAATTTCAGCAAAAATCTGACATTCTGTAATTCACTCAAAAATGGTGCCAAACTGTTACAAAAGGAACCCTGAAAGGTTTTTCGGTGCAAACAGATGGGTTTTTCTAATCGGAAACAGAATTAGCGATCGACGTCTGAACAACTTTATCTGAAAAAATCCCTATGCCGCGCGGTCACAATTTCAGCAAAAATCTGACGTTTTTGAATTCACTCAAAAATGGTGCCAAACTGTTGCAAACGGAACCCTGAAAGGTTTTTCGGTAGAAACAGATGGGTTTTTCTCATCCGAAACAGAATTAGCCCTCGACGTCTGAACAACTTTTTCTGAAAAAATCCCTAAGCCGCGCGGTCACAATTTCAGCAAAAATCTGACGTTCTGGAATTCACTCAAAAATGGTGCCAAACTGTTGCAAACGATCCCCTGAAAGGATTTTCGGTGGAAACAGATGGGTTTTTCTCATCGGAAACAGAATTAGCCATCGAAGTCTGAACAACTTTTTCTGAAAAGATCCCTAAGCCGCGCGGTCACAATTTCAGCAAAAATCTGACGTTCTGGAATTCACTCAAAAATGGTGCCAAACTGTTGCAAACGGAACCCAGAAAGGTTTTTCGGAGGAAACAGATGGGTTTTTCTCATCGGAAACAGAATTAGCGATCGACGTCTGAACAACTTTTTCTGAAAAAATCCCTAAGCCGCGCGGTCACAATTTCAGCAAAAATCTGACATTTTGGAATTCACTCAAAAATGGTGCCAAATTGTTGCAAACGATCCCCTGAAAGGTTTTTCGGTGAAAAAAGATGGGTTTTTCTAATCGGAAACAGATTTAGCGATCGACGTCTGAACAACTTTTTCTGAAAAAATCCCTAAGCCGCGCGGTCACAATTTCAGCAAAAATCTGACGTTCTGGAATTCACTCAAAAATGGTGCCAAACTGTTACAAAAGGAACCCTGAAAGGTTTTTCGGTGCAAACAGATGGGTTTTTCTCATCGGAAACAGAATTAGCCCTCGACGTCTGAACAACTTTTTCTGAAAAGATCCGTAAGCCGCGCGGTCACAATTTCAGCAAAAATCTGACGTTCTGGAATTCACTCAAAAATGGTGCCAAACTGTTGCAAACGATCCCCTGAAAGGTTTTTCGGTCAAAAAAGATGGGTTTTTCTCATCGGAAACAGAATTAGCCCTCGACGTCTGAACAACTTTTTCTGAAAAGATCCCTAACCCGCGCGGTCACAATTTCAGCAAAAATCTGACGTTCTGGAATTCACTCAAAAATGGTGCCAAACTGTTGCAAACGATCCCCTGAAAGGTTTTTCGGTCAAAAAAGATGGGTTTTTCTCATCGGAAACAGAATTAGCCCTCGACGTCTGAACAACTTTTTCTGAAAAGATCCCTAACCCGCGCGGTCACAATTTCAGCAAAAATCTGACGTTCTGGAATTCACTCAAAAATGGTGCCAAACTGTTGCAAACGGAACCCTGAAAGGTTTTTCGGTGGAAACAGATGGGTTTTTCTCATCGGAAACAGAATTAGCCCTCGACGTCTGAACAACTTTTTCTGAAAAAATCCCTAAGCCGCGCGGTCACAATTTCAGCAAAAATCTGACGTTCTGGAATTCACTCAAAAATGGTGCCAAACTGTTGTAAACGATCCCCTGAAAGGTTTTTCGGTGGAAACAGACGTTTTTTTCTCATTGGAAACAGATTTAGCCCTCGACGTCTGAACAACTTTTTCTGAAAAAATCCCTAAGCCGCGCGGTCACAATTTCAGCAAAAATCTGACATTCTGGAATTCACTCAAAAATGGTGCCAAACTGTTACAAAAGGAACCCTGAAAGGTTTTTCGGTGCAAACAGATGGGTTTTTCTCATCGGAAACAGAATTAGCCCTCGACGTCTGAACAACTTTATCTGAAAAAATCCCTAAGCCGCGCGGTCACAATTTCAGCAAAAATCTGACGTTCTGGAATTCACTCAAAAATGGTGCCAAACTGTTGCAAACGGAACCCAGAAAGGTTTTTCGGAGGAAACAGATGGGTTTTTCTCATCGGAAACAGAATTAGCGATCGACGTCTGAACAACTTTTTCTGAAAAAATCCCTAAGCCGCGCGGTCACAATTTCAGCAAAAATCTGACATTTTGGAATTCACTCAAAAATGGTGCCAAATTGTTGCAAACGATCCCCTGAAAGGTTTTTCGGTGAAAAAAGATGGGTTTTTCTAATCGGAAACAGATTTAGCGATCGACGTCTGAACAACTTTTTCTGAAAAAATCCCTAAGCCGCGCGGTCACAATTTCAGCAAAAATCTGACGTTCTGGAATTCACTCAAAAATGGTGCCAAACTGTTACAAAAGGAACCCTGAAAGGTTTTTCGGTGCAAACAGATGGGTTTTTCTCATCGGAAATAGAATTAGCCCTCGACGTCTGAGCAACTTTTTCTGAAAAGATCCGTAAGCCGCGCGGTCACAATTTCAGCAAAAATCTGACGTTCTGGAATTCACTCAAAAATGGTGCCAAACTGTTGCAAACGATCCGCTGAAAGGTTTTTCGGTGGAAACAGATGGGTTTTTCTCATCGGAAACAGAATTAGCCCTCGACGTCTGAACAACTTTTTCTGAAAAAATCCCTAAGCCGCGCGGTCACAATTTCAGCAAAAATCTGACATTCTGGAATTCACTCATAAATGGTGGCAAACTGTTACAAAAGGAACCCTGAAAGATTTTTCGGTGGAAACAGATGGGTTTTTCTCATCGGAAACAGAATTAGCCCTCGACGTCTGAACAACTTTTTCTGAAAAGATCCCTAAGCCGCGCGGTCACAATTTCAGCAAAAATCTGACGTTCTGGAATTCACTCAAAAATGGTGCCAAACTGTTGCAAACGGAACCCTGAAAGGTTTTTCGGTGAAACAGAGGGGTTTTTCTCATCGGAAACAGAATTAGCGATCGACGTCTGAACAACTTTTTCTGAAAAGATCCCTAACCCGCGCGGTCACAATTTCAGCAAAAATCTGACGTTCTGGAATTCACTCAAAAATGGTGCCAAACTGTTGCAAACGGAACCCTGAAAGGTTTTTCGGTGGAAACAGATGGGTTTTTCTCATCGGAAACAGAATTAGCGATCGACGTCTGAACAACTTTTTCTGAAAAAATCCCTAAGCCGCGCGGTCACAATTTCAGCAAAAAACTGACGTTTTGGAATTCACTCAAAAATGGTGCCAAACTGATGTAAACGATCCCCTGAAAGGTTTTTCGGTGGAAACAGATGGTTTTTTCTCATCAGAAACAGAATTAGCGATCGACGTCTGAACAACTTTTTCTGAAAAAATCCCTAAGCCGCGCGGTCACAATTTCAGCAAAAATCTGACATTTTGGAATTCACTCAAAAATGGTGCCAAACTGTTGCAAACGATCCCCTAAAAGGTTTTTCGGTGAAAAAAGATGGGTTTTTCTCATCGGAAACAGAATTAGCGATCGACGTCTGACCAACTTTTTCTGAAAAAATCCCTAAGCCGCGCGGTCACAATTTCAGCAAAAATCTGACATTTTGGAATTCACTCAAAAATGGTGCTAAACTGTTGCAAACGATCCCCTGAAAGGTTTTTCGGTGGAAACAGATCGGTTTTTCTCATCGGAAACCGTATTAGGCCTCGAAGTCTGAACAACTTTTTCTGAAAAAATCCCTAACCCGCGCGGTCACAATTTCAGCAAAAATCTGACGTTCTGGAATTCACTCAAAAATGGTGCCAAACTGTTGCAAACGATCCCCTGAAAGGATTTTCGGTGGAAACAGATGGGTTTTTCTCATCGGAAACAGAATTAGCCCTCGACGTCTGAACAACTTTTTCTGAAAAGATCCCTAACCCGCGCGGTCACAATTTCAGCAAAAATCTGACGTTCTGGAATTCACTCAAAAATGGTGCCAAACTGTTGCAAACGGAACCCTGAAAGGTTTTTCGGTGGAAACAGATGGGTTTTTCTCATCGGAAACAGAATTAGCGATCGACGTCTGAACAACTTTTTCTGAAGAAATCCCGAAGGCGCGGTCACAATTTCAGCAAAAAACTGACGTTCTGGAATTCACTCAAAAATGGTGCCAAACTGATGTAAACGATCCCCTGAAAGGTTTTTCGGTGGAAACAGATGGTTTTTTCTCATCAGAAACAGAATTAGCGATCGACGTCTGAACAACTTTTTCTGAAAAAATCCCTAAGCCGCGCGGTCACAATTTCAGCAAAAATCTGACATTTTGGAATTCACTCAAAAATGGTGCCAAACTGTTGCAAACGATCCCCTAAAAGGTTTTTCGATGAAAAAAGATGGGTTTTTCTCATCGGAAACAGAATTAGCGATCGACGTCTGAACAACTTTTCTGAAAAAATCCCTAAGCCGCGTGGTTACAATTTCAGCAAAAATCTGACGTTCTGGAATTCACTCAAAAATGGTGCCAAACTGTTGCAAACGATCCCCTGAAAGGATTTTCGGTTAAAACAGATGGGTTTTTCTCATCGGAAACAGAATTAGCCCTCGACGTCTCAACAACTTTTTCTGAAAAAATCCCTAAGCCGCGCGGTCACAATTTCAGCAAAAATCTGACGTTCTGGAATTCACTCAAAAATGGTGCCAAACTGTTACAAAAGGAACCCTGAAAGGTTTTTCGGTGCAAACAGATGGGTTTTTCTCATCGGAAACAGAATTAGCCCTCGACGTCTGAGCAACTTTTTCTGAAAAGATCCGTAAGCCGCGCGGTCACAATTTCAGCAAAAATCTGACGTTCTGGAATTCACTCAAAAATGGTGCCAAACTGTTGCAAACGATCCCCTGAAAGGTTTTTCGGTCAAAAAAGATGGGTTTTTCTCATCGGAAACAGAATTAGCCCTCGACGTCTGAACAACTTTTTCTGAAAAGATCCCTAACCCGCGCGGTCACAATTTCAGCAAAAATCTGACGTTCTGGAATTCACTCAAAAATGGTGCCAAACTGTTGCAAACGATCCCCTGAAAGGTTTTTCGGTCAAAAAAGATGGGTTTTTCTCATCGGAAACAGAATTAGCCCTCGACGTCTGAACAACTTTTTCTGAAAAGATCCCTAACCCGCGCGGTCACAATTTCAGCAAAAATCTGACGTTCTGGAATTCACTCAAAAATGGTGCCAAACTGTTGTAAACGATCCCCTGAAAGGTTTTTCGGTGGAAACAGACGTTTTTTTCTCATTGGAAACAGATTTAGCCCTCGACGTCTGAACAACTTTTTCTGAAAAAATCCCTAAGCCGCGCGGTCACAATTTCAGCAAAAATCTGACATTCTGGAATTCACTCAAAAATGGTGCCAAACTGTTACAAAAGGAACCCTGAAAGGTTTTTCGGTGCAAACAGATGGGTTTTTCTCATCGGAAACAGAATTAGCCCTCGACGTCTGAACAACTTTATCTGAAAAAATCCCTAAGCCGCGCGGTCACAATTTCAGCAAAAATCTGACGTTCTGGAATTCACTCAAAAATGGTGCCAAACTGTTGCAAACGGAACCCAGAAAGGTTTTTCGGAGGAAACAGATGGGTTTTTCTCATCGGAAACAGAATTAGCGATCGACGTCTGAACAACTTTTTCTGAAAAAATCCCTAAGCCGCGCGGTCACAATTTCAGCAAAAATCTGACATTTTGGAATTCACTCAAAAATGGTGCCAAATTGTTGCAAACGATCCCCTGAAAGGTTTTTCGGTGAAAAAAGATGGGTTTTTCTAATCGGAAACAGATTTAGCGATCGACGTCTGAACAACTTTTTCTGAAAAAATCCCTAAGCCGCGCGGTCACAATTTCAGCAAAAATCTGACGTTCTGGAATTCACTCAAAAATGGTGCCAAACTGTTACAAAAGGAACCCTGAAAGGTTTTTCGGTGCAAACAGATGGGTTTTTCTCATCGGAAACAGAATTAGCCCTCGACGTCTGAGCAACTTTTTCTGAAAAGATCCGTAAGCCGCGCGGTCACAATTTCAGCAAAAATCTGACGTTCTGGAATTCACTCAAAAATGGTGCCAAACTGTTGCAAACGATCCCCTGAAAGGTTTTTCGGTGGAAACAGATGGGTTTTTCTCATCGGAAACAGAATTAGCCCTCGACGTCTCAACAACTTTTTCTGAAAAAATCCCTAAGCCGCGCGGTCACAATTTCAGCAAAAATCTGACATTCTGGAATTCACTCATAAATGGTGGCAAACTGTTACAAAAGGAACCCTGAAAGATTTTTCGGTGGAAACAGATGGGTTTTTCTCATCGGAAACAGAATTAGCCCTCGACGTCTGAACAACTTTTTCTGAAAAGATCCCTAAGCCGCGCGGTCACAATTTCAGCAAAAATCTGACGTTCTGGAATTCACTCAAAAATGGTGCCAAACTGTTGCAAACGGAACCCTGAAAGGTTTTTCGGTGAAACAGAGGGGTTTTTCTCATCGGAAACAGAATTAGCGATCGACGTCTGAACAACTTTTTCTGAAAAGATCCCTAACCCGCGCGGTCACAATTTCAGCAAAAATCTGACGTTCTGGAATTCACTCAAAAATGGTGCCAAACTGTTGCAAACGGAACCCTGAAAGGTTTTTCGGTGGAAACAGATGGGTTTTTCTCATCGGAAACAGAATTAGCGATCGACGTCTGAACAACTTTTCTGAAAAAATCCCTAAGCCGCGTGGTTACAATTTCAGCAAAAATCTGACGTTCTGGAATTCACTCAAAAATGGTGCCAAACTGTTGCAAACGATCCCCTGAAAGGATTTTCGGTTAAAACAGATGGGTTTTTCTCATCGGAAACAGAATTAGCCCTCGACGTCTGAACAACTTTTTCTGAAAAAATCCCTAAGCCGCGCGGTCACAATTTCAGCAAAAATCTGACGTTCTGGAATTCACTCAAAAATGGTGCCAAACTGTTACAAAAGGAACCCTGAAAGGTTTTTCGGTGCAAACAGATGGGTTTTTCTCATCGGAAACAGAATTAGCCCTCGACGTCTGAGCAACTTTTTCTGAAAAGATCCGTAAGCCGCGCGGTCACAATTTCAGCAAAAATCTGACGTTCTGGAATTCACTCAAAAATGGTGCCAAACTGTTGCAAACGATCCCCTGAAAGGATTTTCGGTGGAAACAGATGGGTTTTTCTCATCGGAAACAGAATTAGCCCTCGACGTCTGAACAACTTTTTCTGAAAAGATCCCTAACCCGCGCGGTCACAATTTCAGCAAAAATCTGACGTTCTGGAATTCACTCAAAAATGGTGCCAAACTGTTGCAAACGGAACCCTGAAAGGTTTTTCGGTGGAAACAGATGGGTTTTTCTCATCGGAAACAGAATTAGCGATCGACGTCTGAACAACTTTTTCTGAAGAAATCCCGAAGGCGCGGTCACAATTTCAGCAAAAAACTGACGTTCTGGAATTCACTCAAAAATGGTGCCAAACTGATGTAAACGATCCCCTGAAAGGTTTTTCGGTGGAAACAGATGGTTTTTTCTCATCAGAAACAGAATTAGCGATCGACGTCTGAACAACTTTTTCTGAAAAAATCCCTAAGCCGCGCGGTCACAATTTCAGCAAAAATCTGACATTTTGGAATTCACTCAAAAATGGTGCCAAACTGTTGCAAACGATCCCCTAAAAGGTTTTTCGATGAAAAAAGATGGGTTTTTCTCATCGGAAACAGAATTAGCGATCGACGTCTGAACAACTTTTCTGAAAAAATCCCTAAGCCGCGTGGTTACAATTTCAGCAAAAATCTGACGTTCTGGAATTCACTCAAAAATGGTGCCAAACTGTTGCAAACGATCCCCTGAAAGGATTTTCGGTTAAAACAGATGGGTTTTTCTCATCGGAAACAGAATTAGCCCTCGACGTCTGAACAACTTTTTCTGAAAAAATCCCTAAGCCGCGCGGTCACAATTTCAGCAAAAATCTGACGTTCTGGAATTCACTCAAAAATGGTGCCAAACTGTTGCAAACGATCCCCTGAAAGGTTTTTCGGTCAAAAAAGATGGGTTTTTCTCATCGGAAACAGAATTAGCCCTCGACGTCTGAACAACTTTTTCTGAAAAGATCCGTAAGCCGCGCGGTCACAATTTCAGCAAAAATCTGACGTTCTGGAATTCACTCAAAAATGGTGCCAAACTGTTGCAAACGGAACCCTGAAAGGTTTTTCGGTGGAAACAGATGGGTTTTTCTCATCGGAAACAGAATTAGCCCTCGACGTCTGAACAACTTTTTCTGAAAAAATCCCTAAGCCGCGCGGTCACAATTTCAGCAAAAATCTGACGTTCTGGAATTCACTCAAAAATGGTGCCAAACTGTTGTAAACGATCCCCTGAAAGGTTTTTCGGTGGAAACAGACGTTTTTTTCTCATTGGAAACAGATTTAGCCCTCGACGTCTGAACAACTTTTTCTGAAAAAATCCCTAAGCCGCGCGGTCACAATTTCAGCAAAAATCTGACATTCTGGAATTCACTCAAAAATGGTGCCAAACTGTTACAAAAGGAACCCTGAAAGGTTTTTCGGTGCAAACAGATGGGTTTTTCTCATCGGAAACAGAATTAGCCCTCGACGTCTGAACAACTTTATCTGAAAAAATCCCTAAGCCGCGCGGTCACAATTTCAGCAAAAATCTGACGTTCTGGAATTCACTCAAAAATGGTGCCAAACTGTTGCAAACGGAACCCAGAAAGGTTTTTCGGAGGAAACAGATGGGTTTTTCTCATTGGAAACAGAATTAGCCCTCGACGTCTAAACGACTTTTTCTGAAAAAATCCCTAAGCCGCGCGGTCACAATTTCAGCAAAAATCTGACGTTCTGGAATTCACTCAAAAATGGTGCCAAACTGTTGCAAACGATCCCCTGAAAGCTTTTTCGGTGAAAAAAGATGGGTTTTTCTCATCGGAAACCGTATTAGCCCTCGAAGTCTGAACAACTTTTTCTGAAAAAAATCCCTAATCCGCGCGGTCACAATTTCAGCAAAAATCTGACATTTTGGAATTGACTCAAAAATGGTGCCAAACTGTTGCAAACGATCCCCTGAAAGGTTTTTCGGTTTAAACAGATGGGTTTTTCTCATCGGAAACAGAATTAGCCCTCGACGTCTCAACAACTTTTTCTGAAAAAATCCCTAAGCCGCGCGGTCACAGTTTCAGCAAAAATCTGACGTTCTGGAAATCACTCAAAAATGGTGCCAAACTGTTGCAAACGATCCCCTGAAAGGTTTTTCGGTGGAAACAGATTGGTTTTTCTCATTGGAAACAGAATTAGCCCTCGACGTCTAAACGACTTTTTCTGAAAAAATCCCTAAGCCGCGCGGTCACAATTTCAGCAAAAATCTGACGTTCTGGAATTCACTCAAAAATGGTGCCAAACTTTTGCAAACGGAACCCTGAAAGGTTTTTCGGTGGAAACAGATGGGCTTTTTCTCATCAGAAACAGAATTAGCCCTCGACGTCTGAACAACTTTTTCTGAAAAAATCCCTAAGCCGCGCGGTCACAATTTCAGCAAAAATCTGACGTTCTGGAATTCACTCAAAAATGGTGCCAAACTGTTGCAAACGGAACCCTGAAAGGTTTTTCGGTGAAACAGAGGGGTTTTTCTCATCGGAAACAGAATTAGCGATCGACGTCTGAACAACTTTTTCTGAAAAGATCCCTAACCCGCGCGGTCACAATTTCAGCAAAAATCTGACGTTCTGGAATTCACTCAAAAATGGTGCCAAACTGTTGCAAACGGAACCCTGAAAGGTTTTTCGGTGGAAACAGATGGGTTTTTCTCATCGGAAACAGAATTAGCGATCGACGTCTGAACAACTTTTTCTGAAAAAATCCCTAAGCCGCGCGGTCACAATTTCAGCAAAAAACTGACGTTTTGGAATTCACTCAAAAATGGTGCCAAACTGATGTAAACGATCCCCTGAAAGGTTTTTCGGTGGAAACAGATGGTTTTTTCTCATCAGAAACAGAATTAGCGATCGACGTCTGAACAACTTTTTCTGAAAAAATCCCTAAGCCGCGCGGTCACAATTTCAGCAAAAATCTGACATTTTGGAATTCACTCAAAAATGGTGCCAAACTGTTGCAAACGATCCCCTAAAAGGTTTTTCGGTGAAAAAAGATGGGTTTTTCTCATCGGAAACAGAATTAGCGATCGACGTCTGACCAACTTTTTCTGAAAAAATCCCTAAGCCGCGCGGTCACAATTTCAGCAAAAATCTGACATTTTGGAATTCACTCAAAAATGGTGCTAAACTGTTGCAAACGATCCCCTGAAAGGTTTTTCGGTGGAAACAGATCGGTTTTTCTCATCGGAAACCGTATTAGGCCTCGAAGTCTGAACAACTTTTTCTGAAAAAATCCCTAACCCGCGCGGTCACAATTTCAGCAAAAATCTGACGTTCTGGAATTCACTCAAAAATGGTGCCAAACTGTTGCAAACGATCCCCTGAAAGGATTTTCGGTGGAAACAGATGGGTTTTTCTCATCGGAAACAGAATTAGCCCTCGACGTCTGAACAACTTTTTCTGAAAAGATCCCTAACCCGCGCGGTCACAATTTCAGCAAAAATCTGACGTTCTGGAATTCACTCAAAAATGGTGCCAAACTGTTGCAAACGGAACCCTGAAAGGTTTTTCGGTGGAAACAGATGGGTTTTTCTCATCGGAAACAGAATTAGCGATCGACGTCTGAACAACTTTTTCTGAAGAAATCCCGAAGGCGCGGTCACAATTTCAGCAAAAAACTGACGTTCTGGAATTCACTCAAAAATGGTGCCAAACTGATGTAAACGATCCCCTGAAAGGTTTTTCGGTGGAAACAGATGGTTTTTTCTCATCAGAAACAGAATTAGCGATCGACGTCTGAACAACTTTTTCTGAAAAAATCCCTAAGCCGCGCGGTCACAATTTCAGCAAAAATCTGACATTTTGGAATTCACTCAAAAATGGTGCCAAACTGTTGCAAACGATCCCCTAAAAGGTTTTTCGATGAAAAAAGATGGGTTTTTCTCATCGGAAACAGAATTAGCGATCGACGTCTGAACAACTTTTCTGAAAAAATCCCTAAGCCGCGTGGTTACAATTTCAGCAAAAATCTGACGTTCTGGAATTCACTCAAAAATGGTGCCAAACTGTTGCAAACGATCCCCTGAAAGGATTTTCGGTTAAAACAGATGGGTTTTTCTCATCGGAAACAGAATTAGCCCTCGACGTCTGAACAACTTTTTCTGAAAAAATCCCTAAGCCGCGCGGTCACAATTTCAGCAAAAATCTGACGTTCTGGAATTCACTCAAAAATGGTGCCAAACTGTTACAAAAGGAACCCTGAAAGGTTTTTCGGTGCAAACAGATGGGTTTTTCTCATCGGAAACAGAATTAGCCCTCGACGTCTGAGCAACTTTTTCTGAAAAGATCCGTAAGCCGCGCGGTCACAATTTCAGCAAAAATCTGACGTTCTGGAATTCACTCAAAAATGGTGCCAAACTGTTGCAAACGATCCCCTGAAAGGTTTTTCGGTCAAAAAAGATGGGTTTTTCTCATCGGAAACAGAATTAGCCCTCGACGTCTGAACAACTTTTTCTAAAAAGATCCCTAACCCGCGCGGTCACAATTTCAGCAAAAATCTGACGTTCTGGAATTCACTCAAAAATGGTGCCAAACTGTTGCAAACGATCCCCTGAAAGGTTTTTCGGTCAAAAAAGATGGGTTTTTCTCATCGGAAACAGAATTAGCCCTCGACGTCTGAACAACTTTTTCTGAAAAGATCCCTAACCCGCGCGGTCACAATTTCAGCAAAAATCTGACATTTTGGAATTCACTCAAAAATGGTGCCAAACTGTTGCAAACGGAACCCTGAAAGGTTTTTCGGTGGAAACAGATGGGTTTTTCTCATCGGAAACAGAATTAGCGATCGACGTCTGAACAACTTTTTCTGAAAAAATCCCTAAGGCGCGGTCACAATTTCAGCAAAAAACTGACGTTCTGGAATTCACTCAAAAATGGTGCCAAACTGATGTAAACGATCCCCTGAAAGGTTTTTCGGTGGAAACAGATGGGTTTTTCTCATCAGAAACAGAATTAGCGATCGACGTCTGAACAACTTTTTCTGAAAAAATCCCTAAGCCGCGCGGTCACAATTTCAGCAAAAATCTGACATTTTGGAATTCCCTCAAAAATGGTGCCAAACTGTTGCAAACGATCCCCTAAAAGGTTTTTCGGTGAAAAAAGATGGGTTTTTCTCATCGGAAACAGAATTAGCGATCGACGTCTGAACAACTTTTCTGAAAAAATCCCTAAGCCGCGTGGTCACAATTTCAGCAAAAATCTGACGTTCTGGAATTCACTCAAAAATGGTGCCAAACTGTTGCAAACGATCCCCTGAAAGGATTTTCGGTTAAAACAGATGGGTTTTTCTCATCGGAATCAGAATTAGCGATCGACGTCTGAACAACTTTTTCTGAAAAAATCCCTAAGCCGCGCGGTCACAATTTCAGCAAAAATCTGACATTTTGGAATTCACTCAAAAATGGTGCTAAACTGTTGCAAACGATCCCCTGAAAGGTTTTTCGGTGGAAACAGATCGGTTTTTCTCATCGGAAACCGTCTTAGGCCTCGAAGTCTGAACAACTTTTTCTGAAAAAATCCCTAACCCGCGCGGTCACAATTTCAGCAAAAATCTGACGTTCTAGAATTCACTCAAAAATGGTGCCAAACTGTTGCAAACGGAACCCAGAAAGGTTTTTCGGAGGAAACAGATGGGTTTTTCTCATCGGAAACAGAATTAGCGATCGACGTCTGAACAACTTTTTCTGAAAAAATCCCTAAGCCGCGCGGTCACAATTTCAGCAAAAATCTGACATTTTGGAATTCACTCAAAAATGGTGCCAAATTGTTGCAAACGATCCCCTGAAAGGTTTTTCGGTGAAAAAAGATGGGTTTTTCTAATCGGAAACAGATTTAGCGATCGACGTCTGAACAACTTTTTCTGAAAAAATCCCTAAGCCGCGCGGTCACAATTTCAGCAAAAATCTGACGTTACTGGAATTCACTCAAAAATGGTGCCAAACTGTTACAAAAGGAACCCTGAAAGGTTTTTCGGTGCAAACAGATGGGTTTTTCTCATCGGAAACAGAATTAGCCCTCGACGTCTGAGCAACTTTTTCTGAAAAGATCCGTAAGCCGCGCGGTCACAATTTCAGCAAAAATCTGACGTTCTGGAATTCACTCAAAAATGGTGCCAAACTGTTGCAAACGATCCCCTGAAAGGTTTTTCGGTGGAAACAGATGGGTTTTTCTCATCGGAAACAGAATTAGCCCTCGACGTCTGAACAACTTTTTCTGAAAAAATCCCTAAGCCGCGCGGTCACAATTTCGGCAAAAATCTGACATTCTGGAATTCACTCATAAATGGTGGCAAACTGTTACAAAAGGAACCCTGAAAGATTTTTCGGTGGAAACAGATGGGTTTTTCTCATCGGAAACAGAATTAGCCCTCGACGTCTGAACAACTTTTTCTGAAAAGATCCCTAAGCCGCGCGGTCACAATTTCAGCAAAAATCTGACGTTCTGGAATTCACTCAAAAATGGTGCCAAACTGTTGCAAACGGAACCCTGAAAGGTTTTTCGGTGAAACAGAGGGGTTTTTCTCATCGGAAACAGAATTAGCGATCGACGTCTGAACATCTTTTTCTGAAAAGATCCCTAACCCGCGCGGTCACAATTTCAGCAAAAATCTGACGTTCTGGAATTCACTCAAAAATGGTGCCAAACTGTTGCAAACGGAACCCTGAAAGGTTTTTCGGTGGAAACAGATGGGTTTTTCTCATCGGAAACAGAATTAGCGATCGACGTCTGAACAACTTTTTCTGAAAAAATCCCTAAGCCGCGCGGTCACAATTTCAGCAAAAAACTGACGTTCTGGAATTCACTCAAAAATGGTGCCAAACTGATGTAAACGATCCCCTGAAAGGTTTTTCGGTGGAAACAGATGGTTTTTTCTCATCAGAAACAGAATTAGCGATCGACGTCTGAACAACTTTTTCTGAAAAAATCCCTAAGCCGCGCGGTCACAATTTCAGCAAAAATCTGACATTTTGGAATTCACTCAAAAATGGTGCCAAACTGTTGCAAACGATCCCCTAAAAGGTTTTTCGGTGAAAAAAGATGGGTTTTTCTCATCGGAAACAGAATTAGCCCTCGACGTCTGACCAACTTTTTCTGAAAAAATCCCTAAGCCGCGCGGTCACAATTTCAGCAAAAATCTGACATTTTGGAATTCACTCAAAAATGGTGCTAAACTGTTGCAAACGATCCCCTGAAAGGTTTTTCGGTGGAAACAGATCGGTTTTTCTCATCGGAAACCGTATTAGGCCTCGAAGTCTGAACAACTTTTTCTGAAAAAATCCCTAACCCGCGCGGTCACAATTTCAGCAAAAATCTGACGTTCTGGAATTCACTCAAAAATGGTGCCAAACTGTTGCAAACGATCCCCTGAAAGGATTTTCGGTGGAAACAGATGGGTTTTTCTCATCGGAAACAGAATTAGCCCTCGACGTCTGAACAACTTTTTCTGAAAAGATCCCTAACCCGCGCGGTCACAATTTCAGCAAAAATCTGACGTTCTGGAATTCACTCAAAAATGGTGCCAAACTGTTGCAAACGGAACCCTGAAAGGTTTTTCGGTGGAAACAGATGGGTTTATCTCATCGGAAACAGAATTAGCGATCGACGTCTGAACAACTTTTTCTGAAAAAATCCCGAAGGCGCGGTCACAATTTCAGCAAAAAACTGACGTTCTGGAATTCACTCAAAAATGGTGCCAAACTGATGTAAACGATCCCCTGAAAGGTTTTTCGTTGGAAACAGATGGTTTTTTCTCATCAGAAACAGAATTAGCGATCGACGTCTGAACAACATTTTCTGAAAAAATCCCTAAGCCGCGCGGTCACAATTTCAGCAAAAATCTGACATTTTGGAATTCACTCAAAAATGGTGCCAAACTGTTGCAAACGATCCCCTAAAAGGTTTTTCGATGAAAAAAGATGGGTTTTTCTCATCGGAAACAGAATTAGCGATCGACGTCTGAACAACTTTTCTGAAAAAATCCCTAAGCCGCGTGGTTACAATTTCAGCAAAAATCTGACGTTCTGGAATTCACTCAAAAATGGTGCCAAACTGTTGCAAACGGAACCCTGAAAGGTTTTTCGGTTAAAACAGATAGGTTTTTCTCATCGGAAACAGAATTAGCCCTCGACGTCTGAACAACTTTTTCTGAAAAAATCCCTAAGCCGCGCGGTCACAATTTCAGCAAAAAACTGACGTTCTGGAATTCACTCAAAAATGGTGCCAAACTGTTACAAAAGGAACCCTGAAAGGTTTTTCGGTGCAAACAGATGGGTTTTTCTAATCGGAAACAGAATTAGCGATCGACGTCTGAACAACTTTATCTGAAAAAATCCCTAAGCCGCGCGGTCACAATTTCAGCAAAAATCTGACGTTTTTGAATTCACTCAAAAATGGTGCCAAACTGTTGCAAACGGAACCCTGAAAGGTTTTTCGGTAGAAACAGATGGGTTTTTCTCATCCGAAACAGAATTAGCCCTCGACGTCTGAACAACTTTTTCTGAAAAAATCCCTAAGCCGCGCGGTCACAATTTCAGCAAAAATCTGACGTTCTGGAATTCACTCAAAAATGGTGCCAAACTGTTGCAAACGATCCCCTGAAAGGATTTTCGGTGGAAACAGATGGGTTTTTCTCATCGGAAACAGAATTAGCCATCGAAGTCTGAACAACTTTTTCTGAAAAGATCCCTAAGCCGCGCGGTCACAATTTCAGCAAAAATCTGACGTTCTGGAATTCACTCAAAAATGGTGCCAAACTGTTGCAAACGGAACCCAGAAAGGTTTTCGGAGGAAACAGATGGGTTTTTCTCATCGGAAACAGAATTAGCGATCGACGTCTGAACAACTTTTTCTGAAAAAATCCCTAAGCCGCGCGGTCACAATTTCAGCAAAAATCTGACATTTTGGAATTCACTCAAAAATGGTGCCAAATTGTTGCAAACGATCCCCTGAAAGGTTTTTCGGTGAAAAAAGATGGGTTTTTCTAATCGGAAACAGATTTAGCGATCGACGTCTGAACAACTTTTTCTGAAAAAATCCCTAAGCCGCGCGGTCACAATTTCAGCAAAAATCTGACGTTCTGGAATTCACTCAAAAATGGTGCCAAACTGTTACAAAAGGAACCCTGAAAGGTTTTTCGGTGCAAACAGATGGGTTTTTCTCATCGGAAACAGAATTAGCCCTCGACGTCTGAGCAACTTTTTCTGAAAAGATCCGTAAGCCGCGCGGTCACAATTTCAGCAAAAATCTGACGTTCTGGAATTCACTCAAAAATGGTGCCAAACTGTTGCAAACGATCCCCTGAAAGGTTTTTCGGTCAAAAAAGATGGGTTTTTCTCATCGGAAACAGAATTAGCCCTCGACGTCTGAACAACTTTTTCTGAAAAGATCCCTAACCCGCGCGGTCACAATTTCAGCAAAAATCTGACGTTCTGGAATTCACTCAAAAATGGTGCCAAACTGTTGCAAACGATCCCCTGAAAGGTTTTTCGGTCAAAAAAGATGGGTTTTTCTCATCGGAAACAGAATTAGCCCTCGACGTCTGAACAACTTTTTCTGAAAAGATCCCTAACCCGCGCGGTCACAATTTCAGCAAAAATCTGACGTTCTGGAATTCACTCAAAAATGGTGCCAAACTGTTGCAAACGGAACCCTGAAAGGTTTTTCGGTGGAAACAGATGGGTTTTTCTCATCGGAAACAGAATTAGCCCTCGACGTCTGAACAACTTTTTCTGAAAAAATCCCTAAGCCGCGCGGTCACAATTTCAGCAAAAATCTGACGTTCTGGAATTCACTCAAAAATGGTGCCAAACTGTTGTAAACGATCCCCTGAAAGGTTTTTCGGTGGAAACAGACGTTTTTTTCTCATTGGAAACAGATTTAGCCCTCGACGTCTGAACAACTTTTTCTGAAAAAATCCCTAAGCCGCGCGGTCACAATTTCAGCAAAAATCTGACATTCTGGAATTCACTCAAAAATGGTGCCAAACTGTTACAAAAGGAACCCTGAAAGGTTTTTCGGTGCAAACAGATGGGTTTTTCTCATCGGAAACAGAATTAGCCCTCGACGTCTGAACAACTTTATCTGAAAAAATCCCTAAGCCGCGCGGTCACAATTTCAGCAAAAATCTGACGTTCTGGAATTCACTCAAAAATGGTGCCAAACTGTTGCAAACGGAACCCAGAAAGGTTTTTCGGAGGAAACAGATGGGTTTTTCTCATCGGAAACAGAATTAGCGATCGACGTCTGAACAACTTTTTCTGAAAAAATCCCTAAGCCGCGCGGTCACAATTTCAGCAAAAATCTGACATTTTGGAATTCACTCAAAAATGGTGCCAAATTGTTGCAAACGATCCCCTGAAAGGTTTTTCGGTGAAAAAAGATGGGTTTTTCTAATCGGAAACAGATTTAGCGATCGACGTCTGAACAACTTTTTCTGAAAAAATCCCTAAGCCGCGCGGTCACAATTTCAGCAAAAATCTGACGTTCTGGAATTCACTCAAAAATGGTGCCAAACTGTTACAAAAGGAACCCTGAAAGGTTTTTCGGTGCAAACAGATGGGTTTTTCTCATCGGAAACAGAATTAGCCCTCGACGTCTGAGCAACTTTTTCTGAAAAGATCCGTAAGCCGCGCGGTCACAATTTCAGCAAAAATCTGACGTTCTGGAATTCACTCAAAAATGGTGCCAAACTGTTGCAAACGATCCCCTGAAAGGTTTTTCGGTGGAAACAGATGGGTTTTTCTCATCGGAAACAGAATCAGCCCTCGACGTCTGAACAACTTTTTCTGAAAAAATCCCTAAGCCGCGCGGACACAATTTCAGCAAAAATCTGACATTCTGGAATTCACTCATAAATGGTGGCAAACTGTTACAAAAGGAACCCTGAAAGATTTTTCGGTGGAAACAGATGGGTTTTTCTCATCGGAAACAGAATTAGCCCTCGACGTCTGAACAACTTTTTCTGAAAAGATCCCTAAGCCGCGCGGTCACAATTTCAGCAAAAATCTGACGTTCTGGAATTCACTCAAAAATGGTGCCAAACTGTTGCAAACGGAACCCTGAAAGGTTTTTCGGTGAAACAGAGGGGTTTTTCTCATCGGAAACAGAATTAGCGATCGACGTCTGAACAACTTTTTCTGAAAAGATCCCTAACCCGCGCGGTCACAATTTCAGCAAAAATCTGACGTTCTGGAATTCACTCAAAAATGGTGCCAAACTGTTGCAAACGGAACCCTGAAAGGTTTTTCGGTGGAAACAGATGGGTTTTTCTCATCGGAAACAGAATTAGCGATCGACGTCTGAACAACTTTTTCTGAAAAAATCCCTAAGCCGAGCGGTCACAATTTCAGCAAAAAACTGACGTTTTGGAATTCACTCAAAAATGGTGCCAAACTGATGTAAACGATCCCCTGAAAGGTTTTTCGGTGGAAACAGATGGTTTTTTCTCATCAGAAACAGAATTAGCGATCGACGTCTGAACAACTTTTTCTGAAAAAATCCCTAAGCCGCGCGGTCACAATTTCAGCAAAAATCTGACATTTTGGAATTCACTCAAAAATGGTGCCAAACTGTTGCAAACGATCCCCTAAAAGGTTTTTCGGTGAAAAAAGATGGGTTTTTCTCATCGGAAACAGAATTAGCGATCGACGTCTGACCAACTTTTTCTGAAAAAATCCCTAAGCCGCGCGGTCACAATTTCAGCAAAAATCTGACATTTTGGAATTCACTCAAAAATGGTGCTAAACTGTTGCAAACGATCCCCTGAAAGGTTTTTCGGTGGAAACAGATCGGTTTTTCTCATCGGAAACCGTATTAGGCCTCGAAGTCTGAACAACTTTTTCTGAAAAAATCCCTAACCCGCGCGGTCACAATTTCAGCAAAAATCTGACGTTCTGGAATTCACTCAAAAATGGTGCCAAACTGTTGCAAACGATCCCCTGAAAGGATTTTCGGTGGAAACAGATGGGTTTTTCTCATCGGAAACAGAATTAGCCCTCGACGTCTGAACAACTTTTTCTGAAAAGATCCCTAACCCGCGCGGTCACAATTTCAGCAAAAATCTGACGTTCTGGAATTCACTCAAAAATGGTGCCAAACTGTTGCAAACGGAACCCTGAAAGGTTTTTCGGTGGAAACAGATGGGTTTTTCTCATCGGAAACAGAATTAGCGATCGACGTCTGAACAACTTTTTCTGAAAAAATCCCGAAGGCGCGGTCACAATTTCAGCAAAAAACTGACGTTCTGGAATTCACTCAAAAATGGTGCCAAACTGATGTAAACGATCCCCTGAAAGGTTTTTCGGTGGAAACAGATGGTTTTTTCTCATCAGAAACAGAATTAGCGATCGACGTCTGAACAACTTTTTCTGAAAAAATCCCTAAGCCGCGCGGTCACAATTTCAGCAAAAATCTGACATTTTGGAATTCACTCAAAAATGGTGCCAAACTGTTGCAAACGATCCCCTAAAAGGTTTTTCGATGAAAAAAGATGGGTTTTTCTCATCGGAAACAGAATTAGCGATCGACGTCTGAACAACTTTTTCTGAAAAAATCCCTAAGCCGCGCGGTCACAATTTCAGCAAAAATCTGACATTTTGGAATTCACTCAAAAATGGTGCCAAACTGTTGCAAACTATCCCCTAAAAGGTTTTTCGGTGAAAAAAGATGGGTTTTTCTCATCGGAAACAGAATTAGCGATCGACGTCTGACCAACTTTTTCTGAAAAAATCCCTAAGCCGCGCGGTCACAATTTCAGCAAAAATCTGACATTTTGGAATTCACTCAAAAATGGTGCTAAACTGTTGCAAACGATCCCCTGAAAGGTTTTTCGGTGGAAACAGATCGGTTTTTCTCATCGGAAACCGTATTAGGCCTCGAAGTCTGAACAACTTTTTCTGAAAAAATCCCTAACCCGCGCGGTCACAATTTCAGCAAAAATCTGACGTTCTGGAATTCACTCAAAAATGGTGCCAAACTGTTGCAAACGATCCCCTGAAAGGATTTTCGGTGGAAACAGATGGGTTTTTCTCATCGGAAACAGAATTAGCCCTCGACGTCTGAACAACTTTTTCTGAAAAGATCCCTAACCCGCGCGGTCACAATTTCAGCAAAAATCTGACGTTCTGGAATTCACTCAAAAATGGTGCCAAACTGTTGCAAACGGAACCCTGAAAGGTTTTTCGGTGGAAACAGATGGGTTTTTCTCATCGGAAACAGAATTAGCGATCGACGTCTGAACAACTTTTTCTGAAGAAATCCCGAAGGCGCGGTCACAATTTCAGCAAAAAACTGACGTTCTGGAATTCACTCAAAAATGGTGCCAAACTGATGTAAACGATCCCCTGAAAGGTTTTTCGGTGGAAACAGATGGTTTTTTCTCATCAGAAACAGAATTAGCGATCGACGTCTGAACAACTTTTTCTGAAAAAATCCCTAAGCCGCGCGGTCACAATTTCAGCAAAAATCTGACATTTTGGAATTCACTCAAAAATGGTGCCAAACTGTTACAAAAGGAACCCTGAAAGGTTTTTCGGTGAAAAAAGATGGGTTTTTCTAATCGGAAACAGATTTAGCGATCAACGTCTGAACAACTTTTTCTGAAAAAATCCCTAAGCCGCGCGGTCACAATTTCAGCAAAAATCTGACGTTCTGGAATTCACTCAAAAATGGTGCCAAACTGTTACAAAAGGAACCCTGAAAGGTTTTTCGGTGCAAACAGATGGGTTTTTCTCATCGGAAACAGAATTAGCCCTCGACGTCTGAGCAACTTTTTCTGAAAAGATCCGTAAGCCGCGCGGTCACAATTTCAGCAAAAATCTGACGTTCTGGAATTCACTCAAAAATGGTGCCAAACTGTTGCAAACGATCCCCTGAAAGGTTTTTCGGTCAAAAAAGATGGGTTTTTCTCATCGGAAACAGAATTAGCCCTCGACGTCTGAACAACTTTTTCTGAAAAGATCCCTAACCCGCGCGGTCACAATTTCAGCAAAAATCTGACGTTCTGGAATTCACTCAAAAATGGTGCCAAACTGTTGCAAACGATCCCCTGAAAGGTTTTTCGGTCAAAAAAGATGGGTTTTTCTCATCGGAAACAGAATTAGCGATCGACGTCTGAACAACTTTTTCTGAAAAAATCCCTAAGCCGCGCGGTCACAATTTCAGCAAAAATCTGACGTTCTGGAATTCACTCAAAAATGGTGCCAAACTGTTAGAAAAGGAACCCTGAAAGGTTTTTCGGTGCAAACAGATGGGTTTTTCTCATCGGAAACAGAATTAGCCCTCGACGTCTGAGCAACTTTTTCTGAAAAGATCCGTAAGCCGCGCGGTCACAATTTCAGCAAAAATCTGACGTTCTGGAATTCACTCAAAAATGGTGCCAAACTGTTGCAAACGATCCCCTGAAAGGTTTTTCGGTGGAAACAGATGGGTTTTTCTCATCGGAAACAGAATCAGCCCTCGACGTCTGAACAACTTTTTCTGAAAAAATCCCTAAGCCGCGCGGACACAATTTCAGCAAAAATCTGACATTCTGGAATTCACTCATAAATGGTGGCAAACTGTTACAAAAGGAACCCTGAAAGATTTTTCGGTGGAAACAGATGGGTTTTTCTCATCGGAAACAGAATTAGCCCTCGACGTCTGAACAACTTTTTCTGAAAAGATCCCTAAGCCGCGCGGTCACAATTTCAGCAAAAATCTGACGTTCTGGAATTCACTCAAAAATGGTGCCAAACTGTTGCAAACGGAACCCTGAAAGGTTTTTCGGTGAAACAGAGGGGTTTTTCTCATCGGAAACAGAATTAGCGATCGACGTCTGAACAACTTTTTCTGAAAAGATCCCTAACCCGCGCGGTCACAATTTCAGCAAAAATCTGACGTTCTGGAATTCACTCAAAAATGGTGCCAAACTGTTGCAAACGGAACCCTGAAAGGTTTTTCGGTGGAAACAGATGGGTTTTTCTCATCGGAAACAGAATTAGCGATCGACGTCTGAACAACTTTTTCTGAAAAAATCCCTAAGCCGAGCGGTCACAATTTCAGCAAAAAACTGACGTTTTGGAATTCACTCAAAAATGGTGCCAAACTGATGTAAACGATCCCCTGAAAGGTTTTTCGGTGGAAACAGATGGTTTTTTCTCATCAGAAACAGAATTAGCGATCGACGTCTGAACAACTTTTTCTGAAAAAATCCCTAAGCCGCGCGGTCACAATTTCAGCAAAAATCTGACATTTTGGAATTCACTCAAAAATGGTGCCAAACTGTTGCAAACGATCCCCTAAAAGGTTTTTCGGTGAAAAAAGATGGGTTTTTCTCATCGGAAACAGAATTAGCGATCGACGTCTGACCAACTTTTTCTGAAAAAATCCCTAAGCCGCGCGGTCACAATTTCAGCAAAAATCTGACATTTTGGAATTCACTCAAAAATGGTGCTAAACTGTTGCAAACGATCCCCTGAAAGGTTTTTCGGTGGAAACAGATCGGTTTTTCTCATCGGAAACCGTATTAGGCCTCGAAGTCTGAACAACTTTTTCTGAAAAAATCCCTAACCCGCGCGGTCACAATTTCAGCAAAAATCTGACGTTCTGGAATTCACTCAAAAATGGTGCCAAACTGTTGCAAACGATCCCCTGAAAGGATTTTCGGTGGAAACAGATGGGTTTTTCTCATCGGAAACAGAATTAGCCCTCGACGTCTGAACAACTTTTTCTGAAAAGATCCCTAACCCGCGCGGTCACAATTTCAGCAAAAATCTGACGTTCTGGAATTCACTCAAAAATGGTGCCAAACTGTTGCAAACGGAACCCTGAA
Source organism: Podarcis pityusensis (assembly GCF_964106645.2). Taxonomy (NCBI): domain Eukaryota; kingdom Metazoa; phylum Chordata; class Lepidosauria; order Squamata; family Lacertidae; genus Podarcis; species Podarcis pityusensis. The sequence goes on from NW_028293451.1 coordinate 50,707, forward strand.
AGGTTTTTCGGTGGAAACAGATGGGTTTTTCTCATCGGAAACAGAATTAGCGATCGACGTCTGAACAACTTTTTCTGAAAAAATCCCGAAGGCGCGGTCACAATTTCAGCAAAAAACTGACGTTCTGGAATTCACTCAAAAATGGTGCCAAACTGATGTAAACGATCCCCTGAAAGGTTTTTCGGTGGAAACAGATGGTTTTTTCTCATCAGAAACAGAATTAGCGATCGACGTCTGAACAACTTTTTCTGAAAAAATCCCTAAGCCGCGCGGTCACAATTTCAGCAAAAATCTGACATTTTGGAATTCACTCAAAAATGGTGCCAAACTGTTGCAAACGATCCCCTAAAAGGTTTTTCGATGAAAAAAGATGGGTTTTTCTCATCGGAAACAGAATTAGCGATCGACGTCTGAACAACTTTTTCTGAAAAAATCCCTAAGCCGCGCGGTCACAATTTCAGCAAAAATCTGACATTTTGGAATTCACTCAAAAATGGTGCCAAACTGTTGCAAACTATCCCCTAAAAGGTTTTTCGGTGAAAAAAGATGGGTTTTTCTCATCGGAAACAGAATTAGCGATCGACGTCTGACCAACTTTTTCTGAAAAAATCCCTAAGCCGCGCGGTCACAATTTCAGCAAAAATCTGACATTTTGGAATTCACTCAAAAATGGTGCTAAACTGTTGCAAACGATCCCCTGAAAGGTTTTTCGGTGGAAACAGATCGGTTTTTCTCATCGGAAACCGTATTAGGCCTCGAAGTCTGAACAACTTTTTCTGAAAAAATCCCTAACCCGCGCGGTCACAATTTCAGCAAAAATCTGACGTTCTGGAATTCACTCAAAAATGGTGCCAAACTGTTGCAAACGATCCCCTGAAAGGATTTTCGGTGGAAACAGATGGGTTTTTCTCATCGGAAACAGAATTAGCCCTCGACGTCTGAACAACTTTTTCTGAAAAGATCCCTAACCCGCGCGGTCACAATTTCAGCAAAAATCTGACGTTCTGGAATTCACTCAAAAATGGTGCCAAACTGTTGCAAACGGAACCCTGAAAGGTTTTTCGGTGGAAACAGATGGGTTTTTCTCATCGGAAACAGAATTAGCGATCGACGTCTGAACAACTTTTTCTGAAAAAATCCCGAAGGCGCGGTCACAATTTCAGCAAAAAACTGACGTTCTGGAATTCACTCAAAAATGGTGCCAAACTGATGTAAACGATCCCCTGAAAGGTTTTTCGGTGGAAACAGATGGTTTTTTCTCATCAGAAACAGAATTAGCGATCGACGTCTGAACAACTTTTTCTGAAAAAATCCCTAAGCCGCGCGGTCACAATTTCAGCAAAAATCTGACATTTTGGAATTCACTCAAAAATGGTGCCAAACTGTTACAAAAGGAACCCTGAAAGGTTTTTCGGTGAAAAAAGATGGGTTTTTCTAATCGGAAACAGATTTAGCGATCAACGTCTGAACAACTTTTTCTGAAAAAATCCCTAAGCCGCGCGGTCACAATTTCAGCAAAAATCTGACGTTCTGGAATTCACTCAAAAATGGTGCCAAACTGTTACAAAAGGAACCCTGAAAGGTTTTTCGGTGCAAACAGATGGGTTTTTCTCATCGGAAACAGAATTAGCCCTCGACGTCTGAGCAACTTTTTCTGAAAAGATCCGTAAGCCGCGCGGTCACAATTTCAGCAAAAATCTGACGTTCTGGAATTCACTCAAAAATGGTGCCAAACTGTTGCAAACGATCCCCTGAAAGGTTTTTCGGTCAAAAAAGATGGGTTTTTCTCATCGGAAACAGAATTAGCCCTCGACGTCTGAACAACTTTTTCTGAAAAGATCCCTAACCCGCGCGGTCACAATTTCAGCAAAAATCTGACGTTCTGGAATTCACTCAAAAATGGTGCCAAACTGTTGCAAACGATCCCCTGAAAGGTTTTTCGGTCAAAAAAGATGGGTTTTTCTCATCGGAAACAGAATTAGCCCTCGACGTCTGAACAACTTTTTCTGAAAAGATCCCTAACCCGCGCGGTCACAATTTCAGCAAAAATCTGACGTTCTGGAATTCACTCAAAAATGGTGCCAAACTGTTGCAAACGGAACCCTGAAAGGTTTTTTGGTGGAAACAGATGGGTTTTTCTCATCGGAAACAGAATTAGCCCTCGACGTCTGAACAACTTTTTCTGAAAAAATCCCTAAGCCGCGCGGTCACAATTTCAGCAAAAATCTGACGTTCTGGAATTCACTCAAAAATGGTGCCAAACTGTTGTAAACAATCCCCTGAAAGGTTTTTCGGTGGAAACAGACGTTTTTTTCTCATTGGAAACAGATTTAGCCCTCGACGTCTGAACAACTTTTTCTGAAAAAATCCCTAAGCCGCGCGGTCACAATTTCAGCAAAAATCTGACATTCTGGAATTCACTCAAAAATGGTGCCAAACTGTTACAAAAGGAACCCTGAAAGGTTTTTCGGTCAAAAAAGATGGGTTTTTCTCATCGGAAACAGAATTAGCCCTCGACGTCTGAACAACTTTTTCTGAAAAGATCCCTAACCCGCGCGGTCACAATTTCAGCAAAAATCTGACGTTCTGGAATTCACTCAAAAATGGTGCCAAACTGTTGCAAACGATCCCCTGAAAGGTTTTTCGGTCAAAAAAGATGGGTTTTTCTCATCGGAAACAGAATTAGCCCTCGACGTCTGAACAACTTTTTCTGAAAAGATCCCTAACCCGCGCGGTCACAATTTCAGCAAAAATCTGACGTTCTGGAATTCACTCAAAAATGGTGCCAAACTGTTGCAAACGGAACCCTGAAAGGTTTTTCGGTGGAAACAGATGGGTTTTTCTCATCGGAAACAGAATTAGCCCTCGACGTCTGAACAACTTTTTCTGAAAAAATCCCTAAGCCGCGCGGTCACAATTTCAGCAAAAATCTGACGTTCTGGAATTCACTCAAAAATGGTGCCAAACTGTTGTAAACGATCCCCTGAAAGGTTTTTCGGTGGAAACAGACGTTTTTTTCTCATTGGAAACAGATTTAGCCCTCGACGTCTGAACAACTTTTTCTGAAAAAATCCCTAAGCCGCGCGGTCACAATTTCAGCAAAAATCTGACATTCTGGAATTCACTCAAAAATGGTGCCAAACTGTTACAAAAGGAACCCTGAAAGGTTTTTCGGTGCAAACAGATGGGTTTTTCTCATCGGAAAAAGAATTAGCCCTCGACGTCTGAACAACTTTATCTGAAAAAATCCCTAAGCCGCGCGGTCACAATTTCAGCAAAAATCTGACGTTCTGGAATTCACTCAAAAATGGTGCCAAACTGTTGCAAACGGAACCCAGAAAGGTTTTTCGGAGGAAACAGATGGGTTTTTCTCATCGGAAACAGAATTAGCGATCGACGTCTGAACAACTTTTTCTGAAAAAATCCCTAAGCCGCGCGGTCACAATTTCAGCAAAAATCTGACATTTTGGAATTCACTCAAAAATGGTGCCAAATTGTTGCAAACGATCCCCTGAAAGGTTTTTCGGTGAAAAAAGATGGGTTTTTCTAATCGGAAACAGATTTAGCGATCGACGTCTGAACAACTTTTTCTGAAAAAATCCCTAAGCCGCGCGGTCACAATTTCAGCAAAAATCTGACGTTCTGGAATTCACTCAAAAATGGTGCCAAACTGTTACAAAAGGAACCCTGAAAGGTTTTTCGGTGCAAACAGATGGGTTTTTCTCATCGGAAACAGAATTAGCCCTCGACGTCTGAGCAACTTTTTCTGAAAAGATCCGTAAGCCGCGCGGTCACAATTTCAGCAAAAATCTGACGTTCTGGAATTCACTCAAAAATGGTGCCAAACTGTTGCAAACGATCCCCTGAAAGGTTTTTCGGTGGAAACAGATGGGTTTTTCTCATCGGAAACAGAATTAGCCCTCGACGTCTGAACAACTTTTTCTGAAAAAATCCCTAAGCCGCGCGGTCACAATTTCAGCAAAAATCTGACATTCTGGAATTCACTCATAAATGGTGGCAAACTGTTACAAAAGGAACCCTGAAAGATTTTTCGGTGGAAACAGATGGGTTTTTCTCATCGGAAACAGAATTAGCCCTCGACGTCTGAACAACTTTTTCTGAAAAGATCCCTAAGCCGCGCGGTCACAATTTCAGCAAAAATCTGACGTTCTGGAATTCACTCAAAAATGGTGCCAAACTGTTGCAAACGGAACCCTGAAAGGTTTTTCGGTGAAACAGAGGGGTTTTTCTCATCGGAAACAGAATTAGCGATCGACGTCTGAACAACTTTTTCTGAAAAGATCCCTAACCCGCGCGGTCACAATTTCAGCAAAAATCTGACGTTCTGGAATTCACTCAAAAATGGTGCCAAACTGTTGCAAACGGAACCCTGAAAGGTTTTTCGGTGGAAACAGATGGGTTTTTCTCATCGGAAACAGAATTAGCGATCGACGTCTGAACAACTTTTTCTGAAAAAATCCCTAAGCCGAGCGGTCACAATTTCAGCAAAAAACTGACGTTTTGGAATTCACTCAAAAATGGTGCCAAACTGATGTAAACGATCCCCTGAAAGGTTTTTCGGTGGAAACAGATGGTTTTTTCTCATCAGAAACAGAATTAGCGATCGACGTCTGAACAACTTTTTCTGAAAAAATCCCTAAGCCGCGCAGTCACAATTTCAGCAAAAATCTGACATTTTGGAATTCACTCAAAAATGGTGCCAAACTGTTGCAAACGATCCCCTAAAAGGTTTTTCGGTGAAAAAAGATGGCTTTTTCTCATCGGAAACAGAATTAGCGATCGACGTCTGACCAACTTTTTCTGAAAAAATCCCTAAGCCGCGCGGTCACAATTTCAGCAAAAATCTGACATTTTGGAATTCACTCAAAAATGGTGCTAAACTGTTGCAAACGATCCCCTGAAAGGTTTTTCGGTGGAAACAGATCGGTTTTTCTCATCGGAAACCGTATTAGGCCTCGAAGTCTGAACAACTTTTTCTGAAAAAATCCCTAACCCGCGCGGTCACAATTTCAGCAAAAATCTGACGTTCTGGAATTCACTCAAAAATGGTGCCAAACTGTTGCAAACGATCCCCTGAAAGGATTTTCGGTGGAAACAGATGGGTTTTTCTCATCGGAAACAGAATTAGCCCTCGACGTCTGAACAACTTTTTCTGAAAAGATCCCTAACCCGCGCGGTCACAATTTCAGCAAAAATCTGACGTTCTGGAATTCACTCAAAAATGGTGCCAAACTGTTGCAAACGGAACCCTGAAAGGTTTTTCGGTGGAAACAGATGGGTTTTTCTCATCGGAAACAGAATTAGCGATCGACGTCTGAACAACTTTTTCTGAAAAAATCCCGAAGGCGCGGTCACAATTTCAGCAAAAAACTGACGTTCTGGAATTCACTCAAAAATGGTGCCAAACTGATGTAAACGATCCCCTGAAAGGTTTTTCGGTGGAAACAGATGGTTTTTTCTCATCAGAAACAGAATTAGCGATCGACGTCTGAACAACTTTTTCTGAAAAAATCCTTAAGCCGCGCGGTCACAATTTCAGCAAAAATCTGACATTTTGGAATTCACTCAAAAATGGTGCCAAACTGTTGCAAACGATCCCCTAAAAGGTTTTTCGATGAAAAAAGATGGGTTTTTCTCATCGGAAACAGAATTAGCGATCGACGTCTGAACAACTTTTCTGAAAAAATCCCTAAGCCGCGTGGTTACAATTTCAGCAAAAATCTGACGTTCTGGAATTCACTCAAAAATGGTGCCAAACTGTTGCAAACGATCCCCTGAAAGGATTTTCGGTTAAAACAGATGGGTTTTTCTCATCGGAAACAGAATTAGCCCTCGACGTCTGAACAACTTTTTCTGAAAAAATCCCTAAGCCGCGCGGTCACAATTTCAGCAAAAATCTGACGTTCTGGAATTCACTCAAAAATGGTGCCAAACTGTTACAAAAGGAACCCTGAAAGGTTTTTCGGTGCAAACAGATGGGTTTTTCTCATCGGAAACAGAATTAGCCCTCGACGTCTGAGCAACTTTTTCTGAAAAGATCCGTAAGCCGCGCGGTCACAATTTCAGCAAAAATCTGACGTTCTGGAATTCACTCAAAAATGGTGCCAAACTGTTGCAAACGATCCCCTGAAAGGTTTTTCGGTCAAAAAAGATGGGTTTTTCTCATCGGAAACAGAATTAGCCCTCGACGTCTGAACAACTTTTTCTAAAAAGATCCCTAACCCGCGCGGTCACAATTTCAGCAAAAATCTGACGTTCTGGAATTCACTCAAAAATGGTGCCAAACTGTTGCAAACGATCCCCTGAAAGGTTTTTCGGTCAAAAAAGATGGGTTTTTCTCATCGGAAACAGAATTAGCCCTCGACGTCTGAACAACTTTTTCTGAAAAGATCCCTAACCCGCGCGGTCACAATTTCAGCAAAAATCTGACGTTCTGGAATTCACTCAAAAATGGTGCCAAACTGTTGCAAACGGAACCCTGAAAGGTTTTTCGGTGGAAACAGATGGGTTTTTCTCATCGGAAACAGAATTAGCGATCGACGTCTGAACAACTTTTTCTGAAAAAATCCCTAAGGCGCGGTCACAATTTCAGCAAAAAACTGACGTTCTGGAATTCACTCAAAAATGGTGCCAAACTGATGTAAACGATCCCCTGAAAGGTTTTTCGGTGGAAACAGATGGGTTTTTCTCATCAGAAACAGAATTAGCGATCGACGTCTGAACAACTTTTTCTGAAAAAATCCCTAAGCCGCGCGGTCACAATTTCAGCAAAAATCTGACATTTTGGAATTCCCTCAAAAATGGTGCCAAACTGTTGCAAACGATCCCCTAAAAGGTTTTTCGGTGAAAAAAGATGGGTTTTTCTCATCGGAAACAGAATTAGCGATCGACGTCTGAACAACTTTTCTGAAAAAATCCCTAAGCCGCGTGGTCACAATTTCAGCAAAAATCTGACGTTCTGGAATTCACTCAAAAATGGTGCCAAACTGTTGCAAACGATCCCCTGAAAGGATTTTCGGTTAAAACAGATGGGTTTTTCTCATCGGAATCAGAATTAGCGATCGACGTCTGAACAACTTTTTCTGAAAAAATCCCTAAGCCGCGCGGTCACAATTTCAGCAAAAATCTGACATTTTGGAATTCACTCAAAAATGGTGCTAAACTGTTGCAAACGATCCCCTGAAAGTTTTTTCGGTGGAAACAGATCGGTTTTTCTCATCGGAAACCGTCTTAGGCCTCGAAGTCTGAACAACTTTTTCTGAAAAAATCCCTAACCCGCGCGGTCACAATTTCAGCAAAAATCTGACGTTCTAGAATTCACTCAAAAATGGTGCCAAACTGTTGCAAACGGAACCCAGAAAGGTTTTTCGGAGGAAACAGATGGGTTTTTCTCATCGGAAACAGAATTAGCGATCGACGTCTGAACAACTTTTTCTGAAAAAATCCCTAAGCCGCGCGGTCACAATTTCAGCAAAAATCTGACATTTTGGAATTCACTCAAAAATGGTGCCAAATTGTTGCAAACGATCCCCTGAAAGGTTTTTTGGTGAAAAAAGATGGGTTTTTCTAATCGGAAACAGATTTAGCGATCGACGTCTGAACAACTTTTTCTGAAAAAATCCCTAAGCCGCGCGGTCACAATTTCAGCAAAAATCTGACGTTCTGGAATTCACTCAAAAATGGTGCCAAACTGTTACAAAAGGAACCCTGAAAGGTTTTTCGGTGCAAACAGATGGGTTTTTCTCATCGGAAACAGAATTAGCCCTCGACGTCTGAGCAACTTTTTCTGAAAAGATCCGTAAGCCGCGCGGTCACAATTTCAGCAAAAATCTGACGTTCTGGAATTCACTCAAAAATGGTGCCAAACTGTTGCAAACGATCCCCTGAAAGGTTTTTCGGTGGAAACAGATGGGTTTTTCTCATCGGAAACAGAATTAGCCCTCGACGTCTGAACAACTTTTTCTGAAAAAATCCCTAAGCCGCGCGGTCACAATTTCAGCAAAAATCTGACATTCTGGAATTCACTCATAAATGGTGGCAAACTGTTACAAAAGGAACCCTGAAAGATTTTTCGGTGGAAACAGATGGGTTTTTCTCATCGGAAACAGAATTAGCCCTCGACGTCTGAACAACTTTTTCTGAAAAGATCCCTAAGCCGCGCGGTCACAATTTCAGCAAAAATCTGACGTTCTGGAATTCACTCAAAAATGGTGCCAAACTGTTGCAAACGGAACCCTGAAAGGTTTTTCGGTGAAACAGAGGGGTTTTTCTCATCGGAAACAGAATTAGCGATCGACGTCTGAACAACTTTTTCTGAAAAGATCCCTAACCCGCGCGGTCACAATTTCAGCAAAAATCTGACGTTCTGGAATTCACTCAAAAATGGTGCCAAACTGTTGCAAACGGAACCCTGAAAGGTTTTTCGGTGGAAACAGATGGGTTTTTCTCATCGGAAACAGAATTAGCGATCGACGTCTGAACAACTTTTTCTGAAAAAATCCCTAAGCCGCGCGGTCACAATTTCAGCAAAAAACTGACGTTTTGGAATTCACTCAAAAATGGTGCCAAACTGATGTAAACGATCCCCTGAAAGGTTTTTCGGTGGAAACAGATGGTTTTTTCTCATCAGAAACAGAATTAGCGATCGACGTCTGAACAACTTTTTCTGAAAAAATCCCTAAGCCGCGCGGTCACAATTTCAGCAAAAATCTGACATTTTGGAATTCACTCAAAAATGGTGCCAAACTGTTGCAAACGATCCCCTAAAAGGTTTTTCGGTGAAAAAAGATGGCTTTTTCTCATCGGAAACAGAATTAGCGATCGACGTCTGACCAACTTTTTCTGAAAAAATCCCTAAGCCGCGCGGTCACAATTTCAGCAAAAATCTGACATTTTGGAATTCACTCAAAAATGGTGCTAAACTGTTGCAAACGATCCCCTGAAAGGTTTTTCGGTGGAAACAGATCGGTTTTTCTCATCGGAAACCGTATTAGGCCTCGAAGTCTGAACAACTTTTTCTGAAAAAATCCCTAACCCGCGCGGTCACAATTTCAGCAAAAATCTGACGTTCTGGAATTCACTCAAAAATGGTGCCAAACTGTTGCAAACGATCCCCTGAAAGGATTTTCGGTGGAAACAGATGGGTTTTTCTCATCGGAAACAGAATTAGCGATCGACGTCTGAACAACTTTTTCTGAAAAGATCCCTAACCCGCGCGGTCACAATTTCAGCAAAAATCTGACGTTCTGGAATTCACTCAAAAATGGTGCCAAACTGTTGCAAACGGAACCCTGAAAGGTTTTTCGGTGGAAACAGATGGGTTTTTCTCATCGGAAACAGAATTAGCGATCGACGTCTGAACAACTTTTTCTGAAAAAATCCCGAAGGCGCGGTCACAATTTCAGCAAAAAACTGACGTTCTGGAATTCACTCAAAAATGGTGCCAAACTGATGTAAACGATCCCCTGAAAGGTTTTTCGGTGGAAACAGATGGTTTTTTCTCATCAGAAACAGAATTAGCGATCGACGTCTGAACAACTTTTTCTGAAAAAATCCCTAAGCCGCGCGGTCACAATTTCAGCAAAAATCTGACATTTTGGAATTCACTCAAAAATGGTGCCAAACTGTTGCAAACGATCCCCTAAAAGGTTTTTCGATGAAAAAAGATGGGTTTTTCTCATCGGAAACAGAATTAGCGATCGACGTCTGAACAACTTTTCTGAAAAAATCCCTAAGCCGCGTGGTTACAATTTCAGCAAAAATCTGACGTTCTGGAATTCACTCAAAAATGGTGCCAAACTGTTGCAAACGATCCCCTGAAAGGATTTTCGGTTAAAACAGATGGGTTTTTCTCATCGGAAACAGAATTAGCCCTCGACGTCTGAACAACTTTTTCTGAAAAAATCCCTAAGCCGCGCGGTCACAATTTCAGCAAAAAACTGACGTTCTGGAATTCACTCAAAAATGGTGCCAAACTGATGTAAACGATCCCCTGAAAGGTTTTTCGGTGCAAACAGATGGGTTTTTCTCATCGGAAACAGAATTAGCCCTCGACGTCTGAACAACTTTTTCTGAAAAAATCCCTAAGCCGCGCGGTCACAATTTCAGCAAAAATCTGACATTTTGGAATTCCCTCAAAAATGGTGCCAAACTGTTGCAAACGATCCCCTAAAAGGTTTTTCGGTGAAAAAAGATGGGTTTTTCTCATCGGAAACAGAATTAGCGATCGACGTCTGAACAACTTTTCTGAAAAAATCCCTAAGCCGCGTGGTCACAATTTCAGCAAAAATCTGACGTTCTGGAATTCACTCAAAAATGGTGCCAAACTGTTGCAAACGATCCCCTGAAAGGATTTTCGGTTAAAACAGATGGGTTTTTCTCATCGGAATCAGAATTAGCGATCGACGTCTGAACAACTTTTTCTGAAAAAATCCCTAAGCCGCGCGGTCACAATTTCAGCAAAAATCTGACATTTTGGAATTCACTCAAAAATGGTGCTAAACTGTTGCAAACGATCCCCTGAAAGGTTTTTCGGTGGAAACAGATCGGTTTTTCTCATCGGAAACCGTCTTAGGCCTCGAAGTCTGAACAACTTTTTCTGAAAAAATCCCTAACCCGCGCGGTCACAATTTCAGCAAAAATCTGACGTTCTAGAATTCACTCAAAAATGGTGCCAAACTGTTGCAAACGATCCCCTGAAAGGATTTTCGGTGGAAACAGATGGGTTTTTCTCATCGGAAACAGAATTAGCCCTCGACGTCTGAACAACTTTTTCTGAAAAGATCCCTAACCCGCGCGGTCACAATTTCAGCAAAAATCTGACGTTCTGGAATTCACTCAAAAATGGTGCCAAACTGTTGCAAACGGAACCCTGAAAGGTTTTTCGGTGGAAACAGATGGGTTTTTCTCATCGGAAACAGAATTAGCGATCGACGTCTGAACAACTTTTTCTGAAAAAATCCCTAAGCCGCGCGGTCACAATTTCAGCAAAAAACTGACGTTCTGGAATTCACTCAAAAATGGTGCCAAACTGATGTAAACGATCCCCTGAAAGGTTTTTCGGTGGAAACAGATGGTTTTTTCTCATCAGAAACAGAATTAGCGATCGACGTCTGAACAACTTTTTCTGAAAAAATCCCTAAGCCGCGCGGTCACAATTTCAGCAAAAATCTGACATTTTGGAATTCACTCAAAAATGGTGCCAAACTGTTGCAAACGATCCCCTAAAAGGTTTTTCGGTGAAAAAAGATGGGTTTTTCTCATCGGAAACAGAATTAGCGATCGACGTCTGAACAACTTTTTCTGAAAAAATCCCTAAGCCGCGCGGTCACAATTTCAGCAAAAATCTGACATTTTGGAACTCACTCAAAAATGGTGCTAAACTGTTGCAAACGATCCCCTGAAAGGTTTTTCGGTGGAAACAGATCGGTTTTTCTCATCGGAAACCGTATTACCGCTCGAAGTCTGAACAACTTTTTCTGAAAAAATCCCTAACCCGCGCGGTCACAATTTCAGCAAAAATCTGACGTTCTGGAATTCACTCAAAAATGGTGCCAAACTGTTGCAAACGATCCCCTGAAAGGTTTTTCGGTCAAAAAAGATGGGTTTTTCTCATCGGAAACAGAATTAGCCCTCGACGTCTGAACAACTTTTCCGAAAAGATCCCTAACCCGCGCGGTCACAATTTCAGCAAAAATCTGACGTTCTGGAATTCACTCAAAAATGGTGCCAAACTGTTGCAAACGGAACCCTGAAAGGTTTTTCGGTGGAAACAGATGGGTTTTTCTCATCGGAAACAGAATTAGCCCTCGACGTCTCAACAACTTTTTCTGAAAAAATCCCTAAGCCGCGCGGTCACAATTTCAGCAAAAATCTGACGTTCTGGAATTCACTCAAAAATGGTGCCAAACTGTTGTAAACGATCCCCTGAAAGGTTTTTCGGTGAAAACAGACTTTTTTTCTCATTGGAAACAGATTTAGCCCTCGACGTCTGAACAACTTTTTCTGAAAAAATCCCTAAGCCGCGCGGTCACAATTTCAGCAAAAATCTGACATTCTGGAATTCACTCAAAAATGGTGCCAAACTGTTACAAAAGGAACCCTGAAAGGTTTTTCGGTGCAAACAGATGGGTTTTTCTCATCGGAAACAGAATTAGCCCTCGACGTCTGAACAACTTTATCTGAAAAAATCCCTAAGCCGCGCGGTCACAATTTCAGCAAAAATCTGACGTTTTTGAATTCACTCAAAAATGGTGCCAAACTGTTGCAAACGGAACCCTGAAAGGTTTTTCGGTAGAAACAGATGGGTTTTTCTCATCCGAAACAGAATTAGCCCTCGACGTCTGAACAACTTTTTCTGAAAAAATCCCTAAGCCGCGCGGTCACAATTTCAGCAAAAATCTGACGTTCTGGAATTCACTCAAAAATGGTGCCAAACTGTTGCAAACGATCCCCTGAAACGATTTTCGGTGGAAACAGATGGGTTTTTCTCATCGGAAACAGAATTAGCCATCGAAGTCTGAACAACTTTTTCTGAAAAGATCCCTAAGCCGCGCGGTCACAATTTCAGCAAAAATCTGACGTTCTGGAATTCACTCAAAAATGGTGCAAAACTGTTGCAAACGGAACCCAGAAAGGTTTTTCGGAGGAAACAGATGGGTTTTTCTCATCGGAAACAGAATTAGCGATCGACGTCTGAACAACTTTTTCTGAAAAAATCCCTAAGCCGCGCGGTCACAATGTCAGCAAAAATCTGACGTTCTGGAATTCACTCAAAAATGGTGCCAAACTGCTGCAAACGGAACCCTGAAAGGTTTTTCGGTGGAAACAGATGGGCTTTTTCTCATCAGAAACAGAATTAGCCCTCGACGTCTGTACAACTTTTTCTGAAAAAATCCCTAAGGCGCGCGGTCACAATTTCAGCAAAAATCTGACATTTTGGAATTGACTCAAAAATAGTGCCAAACGGTTGCAACCGATCCCCTGAAAGGATTTTCGGTGAAAAAAGGTGGGTTTTTCTCATCGGAAACAGAATTAGCCCTCGACGTCTGAACAACGTTTTCTGAAAAAATCCCTAAGCCGCGCGGTCACAATTTCAGCAAAAATCTGACGTTCTGGAATTCACTCAAAAATGGTGCCAAACTGTTGCAAACGGAACCCTGAAAGGTTTTTCGGTGGAAACAGATGGGTTTTTTTCATCGGAAACAGAATTAGCCCTCGACGTCTGAACAACTTTTTCTGAAAAAATCCCTAAGCCGCGCGGTCACAATTTCAGCAAAAATCTGACGTTCTGGAATTCACTCAAAAATGGTGCCAAACTGTTGTAAACAATCCCCTGAAAGGTTTTTCGGTTGAAACAGACGTTTTATTCTCATTGGAAACAGATTTAGCCCTCGACGTCTGAACAACTTTTTCTGAAAAAATCCCTAAGCCGCGCGGTCACAATTTCAGCAAAAATCTGACATTCTGGAATTCACTCAAAAATGGTGCCAAACTGTTACAAAAGGAACCCTGAAAGATTTTTCGGTGGAAACAGATGGGCTTTTCTCATCGGAAACAGAATTAGCCCTCGACGTCTGAACAACTTTTTCTGAAAAAATCCCTAACCCGCGCGGTCACAATTTCAGCAAAAATCTGACGTTCTGGAATTCACTCAAAAATGGTGCCAAACTGTTGCAAACGATCCCCTGAAAGGTTTTTCGGTGGAAACAGATGGGTTTTTCTCATCGGAAACAGAATTAGCCCTCGACTTTTGAACAACTTTTTCTGAAAAAATCCCTAACCCGCGCGGTCACAATTTCAGGAAAAATCTGACGTTCTGGAATTCACTCAAAAATGGTGCCAAACTGTTACAAAAGGAACCCTGAAAGGTTTTTCGGTGGAAACAGATGGGTTTTTCTCATCAGAAACCGTATTAGCCCTCGAATTCTGAACAACTTTTTCTGAAAAAATCCCTAAGCCGCGCGGTCACAATTTCAGCAAAAATCTGACGTTCTGGAATTCACTCAAAAATGGTGCCAAACTGTTGTAAACGATCCCCTGAAAGGTTTTTCGGTGGAAACAGATGGTTTTTTCTCATCCGAAGCAGAATTAGCCCTCGACGTCTGAACAACTTTTTCTGAAAAAATCCCTAAGCCGCGCGGTCACAATTTCAGCAAAAATCTGACGTTCTGGAATTCACTCAAAAATGGTGCCAACCTGTTACAAAAGGAACCCTGAAAGGTTTTTCGGTGCAAACAGATGGGTTTTTCTCATCGGAAACAGAATTAGCCCTCGACGTCTGAACAACTTTTTCTGAAAAAATCCCTAAGCCGCGCGGTCACAATTTCAGCAAAAATCTGACGTTCTGGAATTCACTCAAAAATGGTGCCAAACTGTTGCAAACGGAACCCTGAAAGGTTTTTCGGTAGAAACAGATCAGTTTTTCTCATCGGAAACAGAATTAGCCCTCGACGTCTGAACAACTTTTTCTGAAAAAATCCCTAAGCCGCGCGGTCACAATTTCAGCAAAAATCTGACGTTCTGGAATTCACTCAAAAATGGTGCCAAACTGTTGCAAACGATCCCCTGAAAGGATTTTCGGTGGAAAAAGATGGGTTTTTCTCATCGGAAACAGAATTAGCCCTCGACGTCTGAGCAACTTTTTCTGAAAAGATCCCTAAGCCGCGCGGTCACAATTTCAGCAAAAATCTGACGTTCTGGAATTCACTCAAAAATGGTGCCAAACTGTTGCAAACGGAACCCTGAAAGGTTTTTCGGTGAAACAGAGGGGTTTTTCTCATCGGAAACAGAATTAGCGATCGACGTCTGAACAACTTTTTCTGAAAAAATCCCTAAGCCGCGCGGTCACAATTTCAGCAAAAATCTGACGTTCTGGAATTCACTCAAAAATGGTGCCAAACTGTTGCAAACGATCCCCTGAAAGGTTTTTCGGTGGAAACAGATCGGTTTTTCTCATCGGAAACCGTATTAGCCCTCGAAGTCTGAACAACTTTTTCTGAAAAAATCCCTAACCCGCGAGGTCACAATTTCAACAAAAATCTGACGTTCTGGAATTCACTCAAAAATGGTGCCAAACTGTTGCAAACGATCCCCTGAAAGGATTTTCGGTGGAAACAGATGGGTTTTTCTCATCGGAAACAGAATTAGCGATCGACGTCTGAACAACTTTTTCTGAAAAAATCCCTAATCCGCGCGGTCACAATTTCAGCAAAAATCTGACATTTTGGAATTCACTCAAAAATGGTGCCAAACTGTTGCAAACGATCCCCTGAAAGTTTTTTCGGTGGAAACAGATGGGTTTTTCTCATCGGAAACAGAATTAGCCCTCGACGTCTGAACAACTTTTTCTGAAAAAATCCCTAAGCCGCGCGGTCACAATTTCAGCAAAAATCTGACGTTCTGGAATTCACTCAAAAATGGTGCCAAACTGTTGCAAAAGGAACCCTGAAAGGTTTTTCGGTGGAAACAGATGGGTTTTTCTCATCGGAAACAGAATTAGCCCTCGACGTCTGAACAACTTTTTCTGAAAAAATCCCTAAGCCGCGGTCACAATTTCAGCAAAAATCTGACGTTCTGGAATTCACTCAAAAATGGTGCCAAACTGTTGTAAACGATCCCCTGAAAGGTTTTTCGGTGGAAACAGATGGTTTTTTCTCATCGGAAACAGAATTAGCCCTCGACGTCTGAACAACTTTTTCTGAAAAAATCCCTAAGCCGCTCGGTCACAATTTCAGCAAAAATCTGACGTTCTGGAATTCACTCAAAAATGGTGCCAAACTGTTGCAAACGATCCCCTGAAAGGATTTTCGGTGGAAAAAGATGGGTTTTTCTCATCGGAAACAGAATTAGCCCACGACGTCTGAACAACTTTTTCTGAAAAGATCCCTAAGCCGCGCGGTCACAATTTCAGCAAAAATCTGACGTTCTGGAATTCACTCAAAAATGGTGCCAAACTGTTGCAAACGGAACCCTGAAAGGTTTTTCGGTGAAACAGAGGGGTTTTTCTCATCGGAAACAGAATTAGCGATCGACGTCTGAACAACTTTTTCTGAAAAAATCCCTAAGCCGCGCGGTCACAATTTCAGCAAAAATCTGACGTTCTGGAATTCACTCAAAAATGGTGCTAAACTGTTGCAAACGATACCCTGAAAGGTTTTTCGGTGGAAACAGATGGTTTTTTCTCATCGGAAACAGAATTAGCGATCGACGTCTGAACAACTTTTTCTGAAAAAATCCCTAAGCCGCGCGGTCACAATTTCAGCAAAAATCTGACGTTCTGGAATTCACTCAAAAATGGTGCCAAACTGTTACAAAAGGAACCCTGAAAGGTTTTTCGGTGGAAACAGATGGTTTTTTCTCATCGGAAACAGAATTAGCGATCGACGTCTGAACAACTTTTTCTGAAAAAATCCCTAAGCCGCGCGGTCACAATTTCAACAAAAATCTGACGTTCTGGAATTCACTCAAAAATGGTGCCAAACTGTTGCAAACGATCCCCTGAAAGGATTTTCGGTGGAAACAGATGGGTTTTTCTCATCGGAAACAGAATTAGCGATCGACGTCTGAACAACTTTTTCTGAAAAAATCCCTAAGCCGCGCGGTCACAATTTCAGCAAAAATCTGACATTTTGGAATTCACTCAAAAATGGTTCCAAACTGTTGCAAACGATCCCCTGAAAGTTTTTTCGGTGGAAACAGATGGGTTTTTCTCATCGGAAACAGAATTACCCTCGACGTCTGAACAACTTTTTCTGAAAAAATCCCTAAGCCGCGCGGTCACAATTTCAGCAAAAATCTGACGTTCTGGAATTCACTCAAAAATGGTGCCAAACTGTTGCAAAAGGAACCCTGAAAGGTTTTTCGGTGGAAACAGATGGGTTTTTCTCATCGGAAACAGAATTAGCCCTCGACGTCTGAACAACTTTTTCTGAAAAAATCCCTAAGCCACGGTCACAATTTCAGCAAAAATCTGACGTTCTGGAATTGACTCAAAAATGGTGCCAAACTGTTGCAAAAGGAACCCTGAAAGGTTTTTCGGTGGAAACAGATGGTTTTTTCTCATCGGAAACAGAATTAGCCCTCGACGTCTGAACAACTTTTTCTGAAAAAATCCCTAAGCCGCGCGGTCACAATTTCAGCAAAAATCTGACGTTCTGGAATTCACTCAAAAATGGTGCCAAACTGTTGCAAACGATCCCCTGAAAGGATTTTCGGTGGAAAAAGATGGGTTTTTCTCATCGGAAACAGAATTAGCCCTCGACGTCTGAACAACTTTTTCTGAAAAGATCCCTAAGCCGCGCGGTCACAATTTCAGCAAAAATCTGACGTTCTGGAATTCACTCAAAAATGGTGCCAAACTGTTGCAAACGGAACCCTGAAAGGTTTTTCGGTGAAACAGAGGGGTTTTTCTCATCGGAAACAGAATTAGCCCTCGACGTCTGAACAACTTTTTCTGAAAAAATCCCTAAGCCGCGGT
Source organism: Podarcis pityusensis (assembly GCF_964106645.2). Classification (NCBI taxonomy): domain Eukaryota; kingdom Metazoa; phylum Chordata; class Lepidosauria; order Squamata; family Lacertidae; genus Podarcis; species Podarcis pityusensis. The sequence goes on from NW_028293451.1 coordinate 68,204, forward strand.
CACAATTTCAGCAAAAATCTGACGTTCTGGAAGTCACTCAAAAATGGTGCCAAACTGTTGTAAACGATCCCCTGAAAGGTTTTTCGGTGGAAACAGATGGTTTTTTCTCATCGGAAACAGAATTAGCCCTCGACGTCTGAACAACTTTTTCTGAAAAAATCCCTGAGCCGCGCGGTCACAATTTCAGCAAAAATCTGACGTTCTGGAATTCACTCAAAAATGGTCCCAAACTGTTGCAAACGATCCCCTGAAAGGTTTTTCGGTGGAAACAGATGGGTTTTTCTCATTGGAAACAGAATTAGCCCTCGACGTCTAAACGACTTTTTCTGAAAAAATCCCTAAGCCGCGCGGTCACAATTTCAGCAAAAATCTGACGTTCTGGAATTCACTCAAAAATGGTGCCAAACTTTTGCAAACGGAACCCTGAAAGGTTTTTCGGTGGAAACAGATGGGCTTTTTCTCATCGGAAACAGAATTAGCCCTCGACGTCTGAACAACTTTTTCTGAAAAGATACCTAAGCCGCGCGGTCACAATTTCAGCAAAAATCTGACGTTCTGGAATTCACTCAAAAATGGTGCCAAACTGTTGCAAAAGGAACCCTGAAAGGTTTTTCGGTGGAAACAGAGGGGTTTTTCTCATCGGAAACAGAATTAGCCCTCGACGTCTGAACAACTTTTTCTGAAAAAATCCCTAAGCCGCGCGGTCACAATTTCAGCAAAAATCTGACGTTCTGGAATTCACTCAAAAATGGTGCCAAACTGTTGCAAACGATCCCCTGAAAGGATTTTCGGTGGAAAAAGATGGGTTTTTCTCATCGGAAACAGAATTAGCCCTCGACGTCTGAACAACTTTTTCTGAAAAGATCCCTAAGCCGCGCGGTCACAATTTCAGCAAAAATCTGACGTTCTGGAATTCACTCAAAAATGGTGCCAAACTGTTGCAAACGGAACCCTGAAAGGTTTTTCGGTGAAACAGAGGGGTTTTTCTCATCGGAAACAGAATTAGCCCTCGACGTCTGAACAACTTTTTCTGAAAAAATCCCTAAGCCGCGGTCACAATTTCAGCAAAAATCTGACGTTCTGGAAGTCACTCAAAAATGGTGCCAAACTGTTGTAAACGATCCCCTGAAAGGTTTTTCGGTGGAAACAGATGGTTTTTTCTCATCGGAAACAGAATTAGCCCTCGACGTCTGAACAACTTTTTCTGAAAAAATCCCTGAGCCGCGCGGTCACAATTTCAGCAAAAATCTGACGTTCTGGAATTCACTCAAAAATGGTCCCAAACTGTTGCAAACGATCCCCTGAAAGGTTTTTCGGTGGAAACAGATGGGTTTTTCTCATTGGAAACAGAATTAGCCCTCGACGTCTAAACGACTTTTTCTGAAAAAATCCCTAAGCCGCGCGGTCACAATTTCAGCAAAAATCTGACGTTCTGGAATTCACTCAAAAATGGTGCCAAACTTTTGCAAACGGAACCCTGAAAGGTTTTTCGGTGGAAACAGATGGGCTTTTTCTCATCGGAAACAGAATTAGCCCTCGACGTCTGAACAACTTTTTCTGAAAAGATACCTAAGCCGCGCGGTCACAATTTCAGCAAAAATCTGACGTTCTGGAATTCACTCAAAAATGGTGCCAAACTGTTGCAAAAGGAACCCTGAAAGGTTTTTCGGTGGAAACAGAGGGGTTTTTCTCATCGGAAACAGAATTAGCGATCGACGTCTGAACAACTTTTTCTGAAAAAATCCCTAAGCCGCGCGGTCACAATTTCAGCAAAAATCTGACGTTCTGGAATTCACTCAAAAATGGTGCCAAACTGTTACAAAAGGAACCCTGAAAGGTTTTTCGGTGGAAACAGATGGGTTTTTCTCATCGGAAACAGAATTAGCCCTCGACGTCTGAACAACTTTTTCTGAAAAAATCCCTAAGCCGCGCGGTCACAATTTCAGCAAAAATCTGACGTTCTGAAATTCACTCAAAAATGGTGCCAAACTGTTGCAAACGATCCCCTGAAAGGTTTTTCGGTGGAAACAGATGGGTTTTTCTCATCGGAAACAGAATTAGCCCTCGACGTCTGAACAACTTTTTCTGAAAAAATCCCTAAGCCGCGCGGTCACAATTTCAGCAAAAATCTGACGTTCTGGAATTCACTCAAAAATGGTGCCAAACTGTTGCAAACGGAACCCTGAAAGGTTTTTCGGTGGAAACAGATGGGTTTTTCTCATCGGAAACAGAATTAGCGATCGACGTCTGAACAACTTTTTCTGAAAAAATCCCTAAGGCGCGCGGTGACAATTTCAGCAAAAAACTGACATTTTGGAATTCACTCAAAAATGGTGCCAAACTGTTGCAAACGATCCCCTAAAAGGTTTTTCGGTGAAAAAAGATGGGTTTTTCTCATCGGAAACAGAATTAGCGATCGACGTCTGAACAACTTTTTCTGAAAAAATCCCTAAGCCGCGTGGTCACAATTTCACCAAAAATCTGACGTTCTGGAATTCACTCAAAAATGGTGCCAAACTGTTGCAAACGATCCCCTGAAAGGATTTTCGGAGGAAACAGATTGGTTTTTCTCATCGGAAACAGAATTAGCCCTCGACGTCTGAACAACTTTTTCTGAAAAAATCCCTAAGCCGCGTGGTCACAATTTCAGCAAAAATCTGACCTTCTGGAATTCACTCAAAAATGGTGCCAAACTGTTGTAAACGATCCCCTGAAAGGTTTTTCGGTGGAAACAGATGTTTTTTTCTCATCGGAAACAGAATTAGCGATCGACGTCTGAACAACTTTTTCTGAAAAAATCCCTAAGCTGCGCGGTCACAATTTCAGCAAAAATCTGACGTTTTGGAATTCACTCAAAAATGGTGCCAAACTGTTGCAAACGATCCCCTGAAAGTTTTTTCGGTGAAAAAAGATGGGTTTTTCTCATCGGAAACCGTATTAGCCCTCGAAGTCTGAACAACTTTTTCTGAAAAAAATCCCTAATCCGCGCGGTCACAATTTCAGCAAAAATCTGACATTTTGGAATTGACTCAAAAATGGTGCCAAACTGTTGCAAACGATCCCCTGAAAGGTTTTTCGGCTTAAACAGATGGGTTTTTCTCATCGGAAACAGAATTAGCCTTCGACGTCTGAACAACTTTTTCTGAAAAAATCCCTAAGCCGCGCGGTCACAGTTTCAGCAAAAATCTGACGTTCTGGAAATCACTCAAAAATGGTGCCAAACTGTTGCAAACGATCCCCTGAAAGGTTTTTCGGTGGAAACAGATGGGTTTTTCTCATTGGAAACAGAATTAGCCCTCGACGTCTAAACGACTTTTTCTGAAAAAATCCCTAAGCCGCGCGGTCACAATTTCAGCAAAAATCTGACGTTCTGGAATTCACTCAAAAATGGTGCCAAACTGTTGCAACCGATCCCCTGAAAGGATTTTCGGTGAAAAAAGGTGGGTTTTTCTCATCGGAAACAGAATTAGCGATCGACGTCTGAACAACTTTTTCTGAAAAAATCCCTAAGCCGCGTGGTCACAATTTCAGCAAAAATCTGACGTTCTGGAATTCACTCAAATATGGTGCCAAACTGTTGCAAACGATCCCCTGAAAGGATTTTCGGTGGAAACAGATGGGTTTTTCTCATTGGAAACAGAATTAGCCCTCGAGGTCTGAACAACTTTTTCTGAAAAAATCCCTAACCCCCGCGGTCACAATTTTAGCAAAAATCTGACGTTCTGGAATTCACTCAAAAATGGTGCCAAACTGTTGCAAACGATCCCCTGAAAGGTTTTTCGGTTTAAACAGATGGGTTTTTCTCATCGGAAACAGAATTAGCCCTCGACGTCTGTACAACTTTTTCTGAAAAAATCCCTAAGCCGCGTGGTCACAATTTCAGCAAAAATCTGACCTTCTGGAATTCACTCAAAAATGGTGCCAAACTGTTGCAAACGATCCCCTGAAAGGATTTTCGGAGGAAACAGATGGGTTTTTCTCATCGGAAAAAGAATTAGCCCTCGACGTCTGAACAACTTTTTCTGAAAAAATCCCTAAGCCGCGCGGTCACAATTTCAGCAAAAATCTGACGTTTTGGAATTCACCCAAAAATGGTGCCAAACTGTTGCAAACGATCCCCTGAAAGCTTTTTCGGTGAAAAAAGATGGGTTTTTCTCATCGGAAACCGTATTAGCCCTCGAAGTCTGAACAACTTTTTCTGAAAAAAATCCCTAATCCGCGCGGTCACAATTTCAGCAAAAATCTGACATTTTGGAATTGACTCAAAAATGGTGCCAAACTGTTGCAAACGATCCCCTGAAAGGTTTTTCGGTTTAAACAGATGGGTTTTTCTCATCGGAAACAGAATTAGCCCTCGACGTCTCAACAACTTTTTCTGAAAAAATCCCTAAGCCGCGCGGTCACAGTTTCAGCAAAAATCTGACGTTCTGGAAATCACTCAAAAATGGTGCCAAACTGTTGCAAACGATCCCCTGAAAGGTTTTTCGGTGGAAACAGATGGGTTTTTCTCATTGGAAACAGAATTAGCCCTCGACGTCTAAACGACTTTTTCTGAAAAAATCCCTAAGCCGCGCGGTCACAATTTCAGCAAAAATCTGACGTTCTGGAATTCACTCAAAAATGGTGCCAAACTGTTGCAAACGATCCCCTGAAAGCTTTTTCGGTGAAAAAAGATGGGTTTTTCTCATCGGAAACCGTATTAGCCCTCGAAGTCTGAACAACTTTTTCTGAAAAAAATCCCTAATCCGCGCGGTCACAATTTCAGCAAAAATCTGACATTTTGGAATTGACTCAAAAATGGTGCCAAACTGTTGCAAACGATCCCCTGAAAGGTTTTTCGGTTTAAACAGATGGGTTTTTCTCATCGGAAACAGAATTAGCCCTCGACGTCTCAACAACTTTTTCTGAAAAAATCCCTAAGCCGCGCGGTCACAGTTTCAGCAAAAATCTGACGTTCTGGAAATCACTCAAAAATGGTGCCAAACTGTTGCAAACGATCCCCTGAAAGGTTTTTCGGTGGAAACAGATGGGTTTTTCTCATTGGAAACAGAATTAGCCCTCGACGTCTAAACGACTTTTTCTGAAAAAATCCCTAAGCCGCGCGGTCACAATTTCAGCAAAAATCTGACGTTCTGGAATTCACTCAAAAATGGTGCCAAACTTTTGCAAACGGAACCCTGAAAGGTTTTTCGGTGGAAACAGATGGGCTTTTTCTCATCAGAAACAGAATTAGCCCTCGACGTCTGAACAACTTTTTCTGAAAAAATCCCTAAGCCGCGCGGTCACAATTTCAGCAAAAATCTGACATTTTGGAATTGACTCAAAAATAGTGCCAAACTGTTGCAACCGATCCCCTGAAAGGATTTTCGGTGAAAAAAGGTGGGTTTTTCTCATCGGAAACAGAATTAGCGATCGACGTCTGAACAACTTTTTCTGAAAAAATCCCTAAGCCGCGTGGTCACAATTTCAGCAAAAATCTGACGTTCTGGAATTCACTCAAAAATGGTGCCAAACTGTTGCAAACGATCCCCTGAAAGGATTTTCGGTGGAAACAGATGGGTTTTTCTCATCGGAAACAGAATTAGCCCTCGACGTCTGAACAACTTTTTCTGAAAAAATCCCTAAGCCGCGCGGTCACAATTTTAGCAAAAATCTGACGTTCTGGAATTCACTCAAAAATGGTGCCAAACTGTTGCAAACGGAACCCTGAAAGGTTTTTCGGTGGAAACAGATGGGTTTTTCTCATCGGAAACAGAATTAGCCCTCGACGTCTGAACAACTTTTTCTGAAAAAATCCCTAAGCCGCGCGGTCACAATTTCAGCAAAAATCTGACGTTCTGGAATTCACTCAAAAATGGTGCCAAACTGTTGCAAACGGAACCCTGAAAGGTTTTTCGGTGGAAACAGATGGGTTTTTCTCATCGGAAACAGAATTAGCGATCGACGTCTGAACAACTTTTTCTGAAATAATCCCTAAGCCGCGCGGTCACAATTTCAGCAAAAATCTGACGTTCTGGAATTGACTCAAAAATGGTGCCAAACTGTTGCAAAAGGAACCCTGAAAGGTTTTTCCGTGGAAACAGATGGGTTTTTCTCAGCGGAAACAGAATTAGCCCTCGACGTCTGAAAAACTTTTTCTGAAAAAATCCCTAAGCCGCGCGGTCACAGTTTCAGCAAAAATCTGACGTTCTGGAAATCACTCACAAATGGTGCCAAACTGTTGCAAACGATCCCCTGAAAGGTTTTTCGGTGGAAACAGATGGGTTTTTCTCATCGGAAACAGAATTAGCCCTCGACGTCTGAACAACTTTTTCTGAAAAAATCCCTAAGCCGCGCAGTCACAATTTCAGCAAAAATCTGACATTTTGATATTCACTCAAAAATGGTGCCAAACTGTTGCAAACGATCCCCTGAAAGGTTTTTCGGTGAAAAAACATGGGTTTTTCTCATCGGAAACAGAATTAGCCCTCGACGTCTGAACAACTTTTTGTGAAAAAATCCCTAAGCCGCGCGGTCACAGTTTCAGCAAAAATCTGACGTTCTGGAAATCACTCAAAAATGGTGCCAAACTGTTGCAAACGATCCCCTGAAAGGTTTTTCGGTGGAAACAGATGGGTTTTTCTCATTGGAAACAGAATTAGCGATCGACGTCTGAACAACTTTTTCTGAAAAAATCCCTAAGCCGCGCGGTCACAATTTCAGCAAAAATCTGACATTTTGGAATTCACTCAAAAATGGTGCCAAACTGTTGCAAACGATCCCCTGAAAGGATTTTCGGTGAAAAAAGGTGGGTTTTTCTCATCGGAAACAGAATTAGCGATCGACGTCTGAACAACTTTTTCTGAAAAAATCCCTAACCCGCGCGGTCACAATTTCAGCAAAAATCTGACGTTCTGGAATTCACTCAAAAATGGTGCCAAAGTGTTGCAAACGATCCCCTGAAAGGTTTTTCGGTGGAAACAGATGGTTTTTTCTCAGCGAAAACAGAATTAGCCCTCGACTTCTGAACAACTTTTTCTGAAAAAATCCCTAAGCCGCGCGGTCACAATTTCAGCAAAAATCTGACGTTCTGGAAATCACTCAAAAATGGTGCCAAACTGTTGCAAACGATCCCCTGAAAGGATTTTCGGTGAAAAAAGGTGGGTTTTTCTCATCGGAAACAAAATTAGCGATCGACGTCTGAACAACTTTTTCTGAAAAAATCCCTAACCCGCGCAGTCACAATTTCAGCAAAAATCTGACGTTCTGGAATTCACTCAAAAATGGTGCCAAAGTGTTGCAAACGATCCCCTGAAAGGTTTTTCGGTGGAAACAGATGGGTTTTTCTCATCGGAAACAGAATTAGCCCTCGACGTCTGAACAACCTTTTCTGAAAAAATCCCTAAGCCGCGCGGTCACAATTTCAGCAAAAATCTGACATTTTGGAATTCACTCAAAAATGGTGCCAAACTGTTGCAAACGATCCCCTGAAAGGTTTTTCAGTGGAAACAGATGGGTTTTTCTCATTGGAAACAGAATTAGCCCTCGACGTCTGAACAACTTTTTCTGAAAAAATCCCTAACCCTCGCGGTCACAATTTCAGCAAAAATCTGACGTTCTGGAATTCACTCAAAAATGGTGCCAAAGTGTTGCAAACGATCCCCTGAAAGGTTTTTCGGTGGAAACAGATGGGTTTTTCTCATCGGAAACAGAATTAGCCCTCGACGTCTGAACAACCTTTTCTGAAAAAATCCCTAAGCCGCGCGGTCACAATTTCAGCAAAAATCTGACATTTTGGAATTCACTCAAAAATGGTGCCAAACTGTTGCAAACGATCCCCTGAAAGGTTTTTCGGTGGAAACAGATGGGTTTTTCTCATTGGAAACAGAATTAGCCCTCGACGTCTAAACAACTTTTTCTGAAATAATCCCTAAGCCGCGCGGTCACAATTTCAGCAAAAATCTGACGTTCTGGAATTCACTCAAAAATGGTGCCAAACTGTTGCAAAAGGAACCCTGAAAGGTTTTTCCGTGGAAACAGATGGGTTTTTCTCTTCGGAAACAGAATTAGCCCTCGACGTCTGAACAACTTTTTCTGAAAAAATCCCTAAGCCGCGCGGTCACAATTTCAGCAAAAATCTGACGTTCTGGAATTCACTCAAAAATGGTGCCAAACTGTTGCAAACGGAACCCTGAAAGGTTTTTCGGTGGAAACAGATGGGTTTTTCTCATCGGAAACAGAATTAGCGATCGACGTCTGAACAACTTTTTCTGAAAAAATCCCTAAGCCGCGCGGTCACAATTTCAGCAAAAATCTGACGTTCTGGAATTCACTCAAAAATGGTGCCAAACTGTTGCAAACGATCCCCTGAAAGGATTTTCGGTGAAAAAAGGTGGGTTTTTCTCATCGGAAACAGAATTAGCGATCGACGTCTGAACAACTTTTTCTGAAAAAATCCCTAACCCGCGCGGTCACAATTTCAGCAAAAATCTGACGTTCTGGAATTCACTCAAAAATGGTGCCAAAGTGTTGCAAACGGAACCCTGAAAGGTTTTTCGGTGGAAACAGATGGGTTTTTCTCATCGGAAACAGAATTAGCGATCGACGTCTGAACAGCAATTCTGAAAAAATCCCTAAGCCGCGCGGTCACAATTTCAGCAAAAATCTGACGTTCTGGAATTCACTCAAAAATGGTGCCAAACTGATGCAAACGATCCCCTGAAAGGTTTTTCGGTGGAAACAGATGGTTTTTTCTCAGCGGAAACAGAATTAGCCCTCGACGTCTGAACAACTTTTTCTGAAAAAATCCCTAAGCCGCGCGGTCACAATTTCAGCAAAAATCTGACATTTTGTAATTCACTCAAAAATGGTGCCAAACTGTTGCAAACGATCCCCTGAAAGGTTTTTCGATGAAAAAAGATGGGATTTTCTAATCGGAAACAGAATTAGCGATCGACGTCTGAACAACTTTTTCTGAAAAAATCCCTAAGCCGCGTGGTCACAATTTCAGCAAAAATCTGACGTTCTGGAATTCACTCAAAAATGGTGCCAAACTGCTGCAAACGGAACCCTGAAAGGTTTTTCGGTGGAAACAGATGGGTTTTTTCTCATCAGAAACAGAATTAGCCCTCGACGTCTGAACAACTTTTTCTGAAAAAATCCCTAAGGCGCGCGGTCACAATTTCAGCAAAAATCTGACATTTTGGAATTGACTCAAAAATAGTGCCAAACTGTTGCAACCGATCCCCTGAAAGGATTTTCGGTGAAAAAAGGTGGGTTTTTCTCATCGGAAACAGAATTAGCCCTCGACGTCTGAACAACGTTTTCTGAAAAAATCCCTAAGCCGCGCGGTCACAATTTCAGCAAAAATCTGACGTTCTGGATTTCACTCAAAAATGGTGCCAAACTGTTGCAAACGGAACCCTGAAAGGTTTTTCGGTGGAAACAGATGGGTTTTTCTCATCGGAAACAGAATTAGCGATCGACGTCTGAACAACTTTTTCTAAAAAAATCCCTAAGCCGCGCGGTCACAATTTCAGCAAAAATCTGATGTTTTGGAATTCACTCAAAAATGGTGCCAAACTGTAACAAACGATCCCCAGAAAGGTTTTTCGGTGGAAACAGATGGCTTTTTCTCATCGGAAACAGAATTAGCCCTCGACGTCTGAACAACCTTTTCTGAAAAAATCCCTAAGCCGCGCGGTCACAATTTCAGCAAAAATCTGACATTTTGGAATTCACTCAAAAATGGTGCCAAACTGTTGCAAACGATCCCCTGAAAGGTTTTTCGGTGAAAAAAGATGGGTTTTTCTCATCGGAAACAGAATTAGCGATCGACGTCTGAACAACTTTTTCTGAAAAAATCCCTAAGCCGCGCGGTCACAGTTTCAGCAAAAATCTGACGTTCTGGAAATCACTCAAAAATGGTGCCAAACTGTTGCAAACGATCCCCTGAAAGGTTTTTCGGTGGAAACAGATGGGTTTTTCTCATTGGAAACAGAATTAGCCCTCGACGTCTAAACAACTTTTTCTGAAATAATCCCTAAGCCGCGCGGTCACAATTTCAGCAAAAATCTGACGTTCTGGAATTCACTCAAAAATGGTGCCAAACTGTTGCAAAAGGAACCCTGAAAGGTTTTTCCGTGGAAACAGATGGGTTTTTCTCATCGGAAACAAAATTAGCCCTCGATGTCTGAACAACTTTTTCTGAAAAAATCCCTAAGCCGCGCGGTCACAATTTCAGCAAAAATCTGACGTTCTGGAATTCACTCAAAAATGGTGCCAAACAGTTCCAAACGATCCCCTGAAAGGTTTTTCGGTGGAAACAGATGGGTTTTTCTCATCGGAAACAGAATTAGCCCTCGACGTCTGAACAACTTTTTCTGAAAAAATCCCTAAGCCGCGCGGTCACAATTTCAGCAAAAATCTGACGTTCTGGAATTCACTCAAAAATGGTGCCAAACTGTTGCAAACGGAACCCTGAAAGGTTTTTCGGTGGAAACAGATGGGTTTTTCTCATCGGAAACAGAATTAGCGATCGACGTCTGAACAACTTTTTCTGAAAAAATCCCTAAGGCGCGCGGTCACAATTTCAGCAAAAATCTGACGTTCTGGAATTCACTCAAAAATGGTGCCAAACTGTTGCAAACGATCCCCTGAAAGGATTTTCGGTGAAAAAAGGTGGGTTTTTCTCATCGGAAACAGAATTAGCGATCGACGTCTGAACAACTTTTTCTGAAAAAATCCCTAACCCGCGCGGTCTCAATTTCAGCAAAAATCTGACGTTCTGGAATTCACTCAAAAATGGTGCCAAAGTGTTGCAAACGGAACCCTGAAAGGTTTTTCGGTGGAAACAGATGGGTTTTTCTCATCGGAAACAGAATTAGCGATCGACGTCTGAACAGCTTTTTCTGAAAAAATCCCTAAGCCGCGCGGTCACAATTTCAGCAAAAATTTGACGTTCTGGAATTCACTCAAAAATGGTGCCAAACTGATGCAAACGATCCCCTGAAAGGTTTTTCGGTGGAAACAGATGGTTTTTTCTCAGCGGAAACAGAATTAGCCCTCGACGTCTGAACAACTTTTTCTGAAAAAATCCCTAAGCCGCGCGGTCACAATTTCAGCAAAAATCTGAAATTTTGGAATTCACTCAAAAATGGTGCCAAACTGTTGCAAACGATCCCCTGAAAGGTTTTTCGATGAAAAAAGATGGGTTTTTCTAATCGGAAACAGAATTAGCGATCGACGTCTGAACAACTTTTTCTGAAAAAATCCCTAAGCCGCGTGGTCACAATTTCAGCAAAAATCTGACGTTCTGGAATTCACTCAAAAATGGTGCCAAACTGCTGCAAACGGAACCCTGAAAGGTTTTTCGGTGGAAACAGATGGGCTTTTTCTCATCAGAAACAGAATTAGCCCTCGACGTCTGAACAACTTTTTCTGAAAAAATCCCTAAGGCGCGCGGTCACAATTTCAGCAAAAATCTGACATTCTGGAATTGACTCAAAAATAGTGCCAAACTGTTGCAACCGATCCCCTGAAAGGATTTTCGGTGAAAAAAGGTGGGTTTTTCTCATCGGAAACAGAATTAGCCCTCGACGTCTGAACAACGTTTTCTGAAAAAATCCCTAAGCCGCGCGGTCACAATTTCAGCAAAAATCTGACGTTCTGGAATTCACTCAAAAATGGTGCCAAACTGTTTCAAACGGAACCCTGAAAGGTTTTTCGGTGGAAACAGATGGGTTTTTCTCATCGGAAACAGAATTAGCGATCGACGTCTGAACAACTTTTTCTAAAAAAATCCCTAAACCGCGCGGTCACAATTTCAGCAAAAATCTGATGTTTTGGAATTCACTCAAAAATGGTGCCAAACTGTAACAAACGATCCCCTGAAAGGTTTTTCGGTGGAAACAGATGGGTTTTTCTCAGAGGAAACAGAATTAGCCCTCGACGTCTGAACAACCTTTTCTGAAAAAATCCCTAAGCCGCGCGGTCACAATTTCAGCAAAAATCTGACATTTTGGAATTCACTCAAAAATGGTGCCAAACTGTTGCAAACGATCCCCTGAAAGGTTTTTCGGTGGAAACAGATGGGTTTTTCTCATCGGAAACAGAATTAGCGATCGACGTCTGAACAACTTTTTCTGAAAAAATCCCTAAGCCGCGCGGTCACAATTTCAGCAAAAATCTGACGTTCTGGAATTCACTCAAAAATGGTGCCAAACTGTTCCAAACGATCCCCTGAAAGGTTTTTCGGTGGAAACAGATGGGTTTTTCTCATCGGAAACAGAATTAGCCCTCGACGTCTGAACAACTTTTTCTGAAAAAATCCCTAAGCCGCGCGGTCACAATTTCAGCAAAAATCTGACGTTCTGGAATTCACTCAAAAATGGTGCCAAACTGTTGCAAACGGAACCCTGAAAGGTTTTTCGGTGGAAACAGATGGGTTTTTCTCATCGGAAACAGAATTAGCGATCGACGTCTGAACAACTTTTTCTGAAAAAATCCCTAAGGCGCGCGGTCACAATTTCAGCAAAAATCTGACGTTTTGGAATTCACTCAAAAATGGTGCCAAACTGTTGCAAACGATCCCCTGAAAGGATTTTCGGTGAAAAAAGGTGGGTTTTTCTCATCGGAAACAGAATTAGCGATCGACGTCTGAACAACTTTTTCTGAAAAAATCCCTAACCCGCGCGGTCACAATTTCAGCAAAAATCTGACGTTCTGGAATTCACTCAAAAATGGTGCCAAAGTGTTGCAAACGGAACCCTGAAAGGTTTTTCGGTGGAAACAGATGGGTTTTTCTCATCGGAAACAGAATTAGCGATCGACGTCTGAACAGCTTTTTCTGAAAAAATCCCTAAGCCGCGCGGTCACAATTTCAGCAAAAATCTGACGTTCTGGAATTCACTCAAAAATGGTGCCAAACTGATGCAAACGATCCCCTGAAAGGTTTTTCGGTGGAAACAGATGGTTTTTTCTCAGCGGAAACAGAATTAGCCCTCGACGTCTGAACAACTTTTTCTGAAAAAATCCCTAAGCCGCGCGGTCACAATTTCAGCAAAAATCTGACATTTTGGAATTCACTCAAAAATGGTGCCAAACTGTTGCAAACGATCCCCTGAAAGGTTTTTCGATGAAAAAAGATGGGTTTTTCTAATCGGAAACAGAATTAGCGATCGACGTCTGAACAACTTTTTCTGAAAAAATCCCGAAGCCGCGTGGTCACAATTTCAGCAAAAATCTGACGTTCTGGAATTCACTCAAAAATGGTGCCAAACTGCTGCAAACGGAACCCTGAAAGGTTTTTCGGTGGAAACAGATGGGCTTTTTCTCATCAGAAACAGAATTAGCCCTCGACGTCTGAACAACTTTTTCTGAAAAAATGCCTAAGGCGCGCGGTCACAATTTCAGCAAAAATCTGACATTTTGGAATTGACTCAAAAATAGTGCCAAACGGTTGCAACCGATCCCCTGAAAGGATTTTCGGTGAAAAAAGGTGGGTTTTTCTCATCGGAAACAGAATTAGCCCTCGACGTCTGAACAACGTTTTCTGAAAAAATCCCTAAGCCGCGCGGTCACAATTTCAGCAAAAATCTGACGTTCTGGAATTCACTCAAAAATGGTGCCAAACTGTTGCAAACGGAACCCTGAAAGGTTTTTCGGTGGAAACAGATGGGTTTTTCTCATCGGAAACAGAATTAGCGATCGACGTCTGAACAACTTTTTCTAAAAAAATCCCTAAGCCGCGCGGTCACAATTTCAGCAAAAATCTGATGTTTTGGAATTCACTCAAAAATGGTGCCAAACTGTAACAAACGATCCCCTGAAAGGTTTTTCGGTGGAAACAGATGGGTTTTTCTCATCGGAAACAGAATTAGCCCTCGACGTCTGAACAACCTTTTCGGAAAAAATCCCTAAGCCGCGCGGTCACAATTTCAGCAAAAATCTGACGTTCTGGAATTCACTCAAAAATGGTGCCAAACTGTTGCAAAAGGAACCCTGAAAGGTTTTTCCGTGGAAACAGATGGGTTTTTCTCATCGGAAACAAAATTAGCCCTCGATGTCTGAACAACTTTTTCTGAAAAAATCCCTAAGCCGCGCGGTCACAATTTCAGCAAAAATCTGACGTTCTGGAATTCACTCAAAAATGGTGCCAAACTGTTGCAAACGGAACCCTGAAAGGTTTTTCGGTGGAAACAGATGGGTTTTTCTCATCGGAAACAGAATTAGCGATCGACGTCTGAACAACTTTTTCTGAAAAAATCCCTAAGGCGCGCGGTCACAATTTCAGCAAAAATCTGACGTTTTGGAATTCACTCAAAAATGGTGCCAAACTGTTGCAAACGATCCCCTGAAAGGATTTTCGGTGAAAAAAGGTGGGTTTTTCTCATCGGAAACAGAATTAGCGATCGACGTCTGAACAACTTTTTCTGAAAAAATCCCTAACCCGCGCGGTCACAATTTCAGCAAAAATCTGACGTTCTGGAATTCACTCAAAAATGGTGCCAAAGTGTTGCAAACGGAACCCTGAAAGGTTTTTCGGTGGAAACAGATGGGTTTTTCTCATCGGAAACAGAATTAGCGATCGACGTCTGAACAGCTTTTTCTGAAAAAATCCCTAAGCCGCGCGGTCACAATTTCAGCAAAAATCTGACGTTCTGGAATTCACTCAAAAATGGTGCCAAACTGATGCAAACGATCCCCTGAAAGGTTTTTCGGTGGAAACAGATGGGTTTTTCTCAGCGGAAACAGAATTAGCCCTCGACGTCTAAACAACTTTTTCTGAAATAATCCCTAAGCCGCGCGGTCACAATTTCAGCAAAAATCTGACGTTCTGGAATTCACTCAAAAATGGTGCCAAACTGTTGCAAAAGGAACCCTGAAAGGTTTTTCCGTGGAAACAGATGGGTTTTTCTCATCGGAAACAAAATTAGCCCTCGATGTCTGAACAACTTTTTCTGAAAAAATCCCTAAGCCGCGCGGTCACAATTTCAGCAAAAATCTGACGTTCTGGAATTCACTCAAAAATGGTGCCAAACAGTTCCAAACGATCCCCTGAAAGGTTTTTCGGTGGAAACAGATGGGTTTTTCTCATCGGAAACAGAATTAGCCCTCGACGTCTGAACAACTTTTTCTGAAAAAATCCCTAAGCCGCGTGGTCACAATTTCAGCAAAAATCTGACGTTCTGGAATTCACTCAAAAATGGTGCCAAACTGTTGCAAACGGAACCCTGAAAGGTTTTTCGGTGGAAACAGATGGGTTTTTCTCATCGGAAACAGAATTAGCGATCGACGTCTGAACAACTTTTTCTGAAAAAATCCCTAAGGCGCGCGGTCACAATTTCAGCAAAAATCTGACGTTCTGGAATTCACTCAAAAATGGTGCCAAACTGTTGCAAACGATCCCCTGAAAGGATTTTCGGTGAAAAAAGGTGGGTTTTTCTCATCGGAAACAGAATTAGCGATCGACGTCTGAACAACTTTTTCTGAAAAAATCCCTAACCCGCGCGGTCTCAATTTCAGCAAAAATCTGACGTTCTGGAATTCACTCAAAAATGGTGCCAAAGTGTTGCAAACGGAACCCTGAAAGGTTTTTCGGTGGAAACAGATGGGTTTTTCTCATCGGAAACAGAATTAGCGATCGACGTCTGAACAGCTTTTTCTGAAAAAATCCCTAAGCCGCGCGGTCACAATTTCAGCAAAAATTTGACGTTCTGGAATTCACTCAAAAATGGTGCCAAACTGATGCAAACGATCCCCTGAAAGGTTTTTCGGTGGAAACAGATGGTTTTTTCTCAGCGGAAACAGAATTAGCCCTCGACGTCTGAACAACTTTTTCTGAAAAAATCCCTAAGCCGCGCGGTCACAATTTCAGCAAAAATCTGAAATTTTGGAATTCACTCAAAAATGGTGCCAAACTGTTGCAAACGATCCCCTGAAAGGTTTTTCGATGAAAAAAGATGGGTTTTTCTAATCGGAAACAGAATTAGCGATCGACGTCTGAACAACTTTTTCTGAAAAAATCCCTAAGCCGCGTGGTCACAATTTCAGCAAAAATCTGACGTTCTGGAATTCACTCAAAAATGGTGCCAAACTGCTGCAAACGGAACCCTGAAAGGTTTTTCGGTGGAAACAGATGGGCTTTTTCTCATCAGAAACAGAATTAGCCCTCGACGTCTGAACAACTTTTTCTGAAAAAATCCCTAAGGCGCGCGGTCACAATTTCAGCAAAAATCTGACATTCTGGAATTGACTCAAAAATAGTGCCAAACTGTTGCAACCGATCCCCTGAAAGGATTTTCGGTGAAAAAAGGTGGGTTTTTCTCATCGGAAACAGAATTAGCCCTCGACGTCTGAACAACGTTTTCTGAAAAAATCCCTAAGCCGCGCGGTCACAATTTCAGCAAAAATCTGACGTTCTGGAATTCACTCAAAAATGGTGCCAAACTGTTTCAAACGGAACCCTGAAAGGTTTTTCGGTGGAAACAGATGGGTTTTTCTCATCGGAAACAGAATTAGCGATCGACGTCTGAACAACTTTTTCTAAAAAAATCCCTAAACCGCGCGGTCACAATTTCAGCAAAAATCTGATGTTTTGGAATTCACTCAAAAATGGTGCCAAACTGTAACAAACGATCCCCTGAAAGGTTTTTCGGTGGAAACAGATGGGTTTTTCTCAGAGGAAACAGAATTAGCCCTCGACGTCTGAACAACCTTTTCTGAAAAAATCCCTAAGCCGCGCGGTCACAATTTCAGCAAAAATCTGACATTTTGGAATTCACTCAAAAATGGTGCCAAACTGTTGCAAACGATCCCCTGAAAGGTTTTTCGGTGGAAACAGATGGGTTTTTCTCATCGGAAACAGAATTAGCGATCGACGTCTGAACAACTTTTTCTGAAAAAATCCCTAAGCCGCGCGGTCACAATTTCAGCAAAAATCTGACGTTCTGGAATTCACTCAAAAATGGTGCCAAACTGTTCCAAACGATCCCCTGAAAGGTTTTTCGGTGGAAACAGATGGGTTTTTCTCATCGGAAACAGAATTAGCCCTCGACGTCTGAACAACTTTTTCTGAAAAAATCCCTAAGCCGCGCGGTCACAATTTCAGCAAAAATCTGACGTTCTGGAATTCACTCAAAAATGGTGCCAAACTGTTGCAAACGGAACCCTGAAAGGTTTTTCGGTGGAAACAGATGGGTTTTTCTCATCGGAAACAGAATTAGCGATCGACGTCTGAACAACTTTTTCTGAAAAAATCCCTAAGGCGCGCGGTCACAATTTCAGCAAAAATCTGACGTTTTGGAATTCACTCAAAAATGGTGCCAAACTGTTGCAAACGATCCCCTGAAAGGATTTTCGGTGAAAAAAGGTGGGTTTTTCTCATCGGAAACAGAATTAGCGATCGACGTCTGAACAACTTTTTCTGAAAAAATCCCTAACCCGCGCGGTCACAATTTCAGCAAAAATCTGACGTTCTGGAATTCACTCAAAAATGGTGCCAAAGTGTTGCAAACGGAACCCTGAAAGGTTTTTCGGTGGAAACAGATGGGTTTTTCTCATCGGAAACAGAATTAGCGATCGACGTCTGAACAGCTTTTTCTGAAAAAATCCCTAAGCCGCGCGGTCACAATTTCAGCAAAAATCTGACGTTCTGGAATTCACTCAAAAATGGTGCCAAACTGATGCAAACGATCCCCTGAAAGGTTTTTCGGTGGAAACAGATGGTTTTTTCTCAGCGGAAACAGAATTAGCCCTCGACGTCTGAACAACTTTTTCTGAAAAAATCCCTAAGCCGCGCGGTCACAATTTCAGCAAAAATCTGACATTTTGGAATTCACTCAAAAATGGTGCCAAACTGTTGCAAACGATCCCCTGAAAGGTTTTTCGATGAAAAAAGATGGGTTTTTTCTAATCGGAAACAGAATTAGCGATCGACGTCTGAACAACTTTTTCTGAAAAAATCCCGAAGCCGCGTGGTCACAATTTCAGCAAAAATCTGACGTTCTGGAATTCACTCAAAAATGGTGCCAAACTGCTGCAAACGGAACCCTGAAAGGTTTTTCGGTGGAAACAGATGGGCTTTTTCTCATCAGAAACAGAATTAGCCCTCGACGTCTGAACAACTTTTTCTGAAAAAATGCCTAAGGCGCGCGGTCACAATTTCAGCAAAAATCTGACATTTTGGAATTGACTCAAAAATAGTGCCAAACGGTTGCAACCGATCCCCTGAAAGGATTTTCGGTGAAAAAAGGTGGGTTTTTCTCATCGGAAACAGAATTAGCCCTCGACGTCTGAACAACGTTTTCTGAAAAAATCCCTAAGCCGCGCGGTCACAATTTCAGCAAAAATCTGACGTTCTGGAATTCACTCAAAAATGGTGCCAAACTGTTGCAAACGGAACCCTGAAAGGTTTTTCGGTGGAAACAGATGGGTTTTTCTCATCGGAAACAGAATTAGCGATCGACGTCTGAACAACTTTTTCTAAAAAAATCCCTAAGCCGCGCGGTCACAATTTCAGCAAAAATCTGATGTTTTGGAATTCACTCAAAAATGGTGCCAAACTGTAACAAACGATCCCCTGAAAGGTTTTTCGGTGGAAACAGATGGGTTTTTCTCATCGGAAACAGAATTAGCCCTCGACGTCTGAACAACCTTTTCGGAAAAAATCCCTAAGCCGCGCGGTCACAATTTCAGCAAAAATCTGACGTTCTGGAATTCACTCAAAAATGGTGCCAAACTGTTGCAAAAGGAACCCTGAAAGGTTTTTCCGTGGAAACAGATGGGTTTTTCTCATCGGAAACAAAATTAGCCCTCGATGTCTGAACAACTTTTTCTGAAAAAATCCCTAAGCCGCGCGGTCACAATTTCAGCAAAAATCTGACGTTCTGGAATTCACTCAAAAATGGTGCCAAACTGTTGCAAACGGAACCCTGAAAGGTTTTTCGGTGGAAACAGATGGGTTTTTCTCATCGGAAACAGAATTAGCGATCGACGTCTGAACAACTTTTTCTGAAAAAATCCCTAAGGCGCGCGGTCACAATTTCAGCAAAAATCTGACGTTTTGGAATTCACTCAAAAATGGTGCCAAACTGTTGCAAACGATCCCCTGAAAGGATTTTCGGTGAAAAAAGGTGGGTTTTTCTCATCGGAAACAGAAATTAGCGATCGACGTCTGAACAACTTTTTCTGAAAAAATCCCTAACCCGCGCGGTCACAATTTCAGCAAAAATCTGACGTTCTGGAATTCACTCAAAAATGGTGCCAAAGTGTTGCAAACGGAACCCTGAAAGGTTTTTCGGTGGAAACAGAT